>NW_027286393.1:0-27302 GCF_022747635.1 Hetaerina americana
AAATTAAATGCAACAAAGAAACTAAACTTACCAGCTCCAACTGCTTCAGGAATTGGAATAAAACTAGGGGGAAGGGCACTTTGGGGGTTGGCTGGTACTGGGACACCACTTGCAGCATTGACAGTTGCCCCCAAACCCATTGTTTGTGGTTGCAAGAGCGTTGCTGTCTGTGATGCTCCTTGTTCTATATAAAAAGCAGATGACAGAATGAAATACGTTCAATGAGGCACTGAATGCAAAGGAATACCCAGAGACACGATCAAAATGAAATACGATGGGTCTGAAAAGTTCTCCCCCTTACCATGCATATATATTTTTTTTACTTTGCACTACTTGTAAAAATGAATTCAGGTATATTTTTGCCTAGTACATTGTTATTTCACTAATGGAAGAGACAATATATTTTAATTCAGCAGTCTTTTGCTATTTCAACCCAAGGTCTCCGTCATTCATCATCATTTATAATTGACAAATTGCCAATTAATACAAGAAATTAACTCACTGTAAAAATATTGAAAACTGAACTTAAGAAGCAGCTAATAATCAATTGCTAATACAGGGAGAATGAGTTTATGACCAATAATTTATTATCATCAGCTGCATTACATGTAAGGGTAGATGCATAGTTTTCAGTGTATTTATCTAAATTTTATGGGGATTGACAGGAATATTTCATTAAAGAGTGTATTTTCTCGAATTGTTCTTATTGCATTTTCTGAATATCTTTATGACCACAATCTATGTCACATGCTTGACTGACAGAAAAATATAATAAATAAATAAAAATGTACATACAATCACTACATATTTCATGTCAATGGAAAAAGGCAGGCTAAAATTTTTTTAAATACTGCTTAAAGAGAAACTCGATTCCCTTTAAATCATTTTCAACCATGGGAATAGATTTTAAGTTTCTTGGTGATGATAAACTAAATAAGATACTCTTGGCAATGGCAATTAGAAAAGTTAAATCCCAGGCACATGATAGAATAAGCTTATGGTGAACAGGTATTATAGTAATATTACAAATAACATTGAAAGCTGGCACTTATAATAAGTTCCCTAAAATGAAAATTTTGTAACTAAAAGAGCAATTAATTGCAATATTTACAGATCGTATTTCATCATGACTTAAAAAATGAAACAAACAGTAGAGAAATAAGCAACCATTGGTTAATTTTCAGGACTAGTTTTGAAATTATTAGAAAGCATTTTGCAGGAA
Source organism: Hetaerina americana (assembly GCF_022747635.1). Lineage (NCBI taxonomy): Eukaryota > Metazoa > Arthropoda > Insecta > Odonata > Calopterygidae > Hetaerina > Hetaerina americana. Next base: position 1,223 of record NW_027286393.1, read on the forward strand.
ACATCATTCAATAAAATTGAATAAAAAAGCTATACATGACCCAAAAAAACAAACTAAAATTACCTCGTCATAATTGAAGAGTGGCTAAACAAGAAAGTAATTGAATAAAATGCAGTCCATAAAAGCACATAGTGGTCACAAATTGGATAACACAACACAAAACACAGCAAAGGAGAACAAATAATCATTTCACATTTATATGGACAATTCATTGCATCCAAATCTTAATTCACAAAATTTTCTTTAATATATTCTACACATAAAAACATACCTTTCATCCATTCAGGCACAGTTTCTTCATCTACCATTCCACCCTCTTCAAGGGAATCCATATCCACTTCAGGAGAAAGGCGATTCCAAGGAATGTATGAAACTCCAAGGTCTACCTCCCAATAGTCTTTCCATTCCTTGCCTTTAACACCTTTACCGGGAGCCCATGCAAGCTTTGAGATAATTTATACATGTGATTATGAACAAATATGTATTTTATGTATATATATATATTTGTTTGTTTGTTTATATATATATGCTTTCGTAGACGTAACACGGAAGTGCCGAATAGTACAATACACAGTAACACACAATATAGAAACACAAAAAAAAAGAAGAACACTCGCACGTTATTTCTTGATATTTCGACGGAAACAATCCGTCTTCCTCTGAAGATATAGAAGTAAATCTTTTACTTCTATATCTTCAGAGGAAGACGGATTGTTTCCGTCGAAATATCAAGAAATAACGTGCGAGTGTTCTTCTTTTTTTTTGTGTTTCTATATTGTGTGTTACTGTGTATTGTACTATATATATATATATATTTATGCAACTTTTATAATGTATTTTATTGCCAAGTGAACTAAGAGTATAAAAACTCTATAGGAAATGTTACCAATTAAATTCAAAGAATTAATATGATTTAATACAGAATAAATAACAGTGTCATTCAATTAAACTGAACTGAAATCATTAATCATAAAATTAAGAAATATAGATAACGGTGCGAGATGCCACGACCGTTACATTAATGGAACCATTCACTAATGTGCATTTGTACAATGCATCAATTTCAAAGGGTAAAAATCGGTTAATCAAAAACTTTCAAAGGGTAATAGAATTTCCAAGATAGCTTAATTGGCTAAAGCACTTAAACGATACTCAATGGATCTAGGTTCAAATCCCAGGTAAGGAGAACATTACATTTTGATACTGATATACTTTCAACGAAATACTTACTGTTATGGCTTTGCCTTGAAGTTTATGACTTTTAAGTTTCATCAATGCCCTATATGCATCTTGTCGGCGATTCATGCATACAAAAGCACATCCTCTGGGAGGTATCAAGTCAATTGATACTATGTCACCATATTCTCCAAATGTGTCTGACAGTTCCTCTTGATGCACCAGTTTTGAAAGATGACCCACCCATAGAGTTGTACTGCAAACTGGGAGGAGATAAAACCAATGTCTTTATTCATTTGATTAGATTATTTTTGGAACACCAAAGAGGTGATGTACTCTTTTCATGCACTACGAATTTTGTTATATTTATTCTTTATCATATTTGATTAAATTGCAGTTTTTCAGCCTTTTCTGCTTTTGCTAACTCTATATTACTCTTGCAACAGTTAAGTTTCTTCCATAGTAACATGGACCATAACACACAGTCTAAATGTAAAAAGTCCATCCAAAACCTACCCTTATTGGTAGAGTAACAATAATAATATCCTATTATATTTTTGCCATTAATTGTTTTTAATATTTATTATTTAATAGAGAAAAGTAATTTTCAAATAAAAAATTGAGCAGATATCAATACATATCTAGCATGACAGAGACTCAAGAGTCACAATTGTGAAGGAAGATATTGATCAGGTAACAAAACATTTTGGTTTCTTCTATCTTCTGTCAGCCATCTTCCAGGCATAAAAACTTGTTTGTTGGCAGTAATTTCAATTTATCAGTGAATTAGTATTAATGCACAATAATTAGCACACTAAAATGGAGAGGTAATCATTAAATACTGGTTTACCAGTTAATTATTTTAAAGAACCGAACTCACCACTTAAATGCTCCTTCTTAATCGGTGGCAATCCTTTTTTCTTTCTCTCCCGTTCCTTTTCTCTTTCTTTCTCCCTCTCTTTCTCCTTCTCCCTCTCCTTTTCTTTCTCCTTTTCTCTATCACGAGATCGAGACCTGTAGTTGAATTTATTAAGCAAACATCAGACCATGTTATAGAAAATCATTTAGAAAGATAAAGTGAAATGCATATAAAAGAGTGAGGTATATATTTTGGTGCCTAAAGAATACATCATGAATTTAAAAAAACCATAAGCAGTAATGAACCCTAAGGTCAGTTTGGCAGGTGATGGTAAAGTTTATCCAGTACTAAGTCCAACAGCATGTGAAATTCACATTTCAGGGTAGGAGGGCCTGTTTCTTTCCCTGTACAAGTTAAAAATTCCCCAGAAGATCTGGCTGGTACCCAAATAATCACGAAGCTTGGGTAGAGCTGAGCATGCCCAGTGAGGCTTTCCTAGGAATTGAACCTGGGTCTTCTGGTCAGTAGTCTCTATCCCAGAAATACCGCAACCCACACATAGATTATTAATTCATTCCATGTTTATATCCCTTTTACCCAGCTAATATGCAGTTGTTACCAAAGTGAAACTGAAAAAAATCTGTGCTTCAAGTAGGTTAGAAAGTGAGATGCATTTATATTTTTAATAAGAGCTAAGTAAAAAAACCACCTCGGCTTTAACAACCCTTATTACATCTATGGGGGTGTTTCCTTATTGATTTTGAATTTTACCAACATAAATCATACAGAAAAAAGGTCACCAACTTTAATTAGAATTAGACACTTCCTAGAAAAGAGTTCCCAAACCAGTAAAAATTAGGAATTGTACTTACAGTGCTTGCATTTTTATTATGATTGTATGATTTGCGTACAGTTAACTTTTAAAAATGTAATACATACTGAATAAAATTCATTTGCCTTAATTAGAAAAAAAACACTCACTAGTAGGAGTTCCTAATTCAGAAAAACAAGTAATTGTAACAGTTTTTACATTAATATTAAAATTATATAATGTGTTTACAATAAAATTCATCAAACAATCTAATTTATTCTCAACCAGTAGATTTTAAATTATCATATGCAATCAAATAGTATTATGATCAAAATAAAACGAAAGTGTCATTATATTATAATAGGTCATAAGGAAACAGTCAGAAATCCAGGGACCACTTGCAGCCATCCATGGGATAGTACTTTATTACTTAATGTTGGACTAATCTTTACGATTTTTCTTTTGACTAGACAATCAAGATGAATTGATGTAGTCTTGCTTTTAATACATAAAGTTATACAAATTTGGTTGTTTTGACTCCATAGCTATTAATTTTTATGATTTTATAGGATTTTTAACATTTCATTGCTTGAGAAGTGAGCATGAAATGAAAAATATTCTAATGTACAAATATATTCAGAATTGTAATGGCAAACTAATCATCTCAAATTACTATTACAGTTAAACTCCTTTTTTGGGCTTTAATGGCGACCACAGAAAAGTCTGTAAAATGCAGGAAAATAGAAGTAGTGGGAAAAGGAGAATTTTCAAATTTGCATGCTTAATTACCGAATTCATCGTCTATAGCATCATCACCATCATAAATGACATCAACTTGAACTACTGCATTACAATCATCATAAAATTACTTTCCTAAAGTCGTGTATTACAAAATTCCTTACTTGCTTCCAAGTCAATGGTATGTAGTGTAAAGCATCCTGTACAAGTGCACACTCCAACCACTAGTGGCTGAAGCTTCTCACTTCTATCTGCATTTTTGATCAATAAAACCATGAGTATTTCTTTGCTCAGTACCCCTCCATGATGCTGTTCCCTTCTGAAGCCCAGTATTTTTGCTGAGAGTACATTAAACAATAACCCTATCTCTTGTGCATTAAAAAAACATCTTTTGGGCTAGAGCCTTCAAGAAGTGTACCCAAATCTAACATCTCCTATTGAGTTACAGCCTCGACATCAACACTTGTACTTTCACCACACACAGCCTTGTATATAAGATTGTGCCTTTTTTTAAACCTATTTAACCAATCATTGGATGCTGTGAAATCCTTTATTCCCAATATGTGGGAATGTGCAATACTTTTTCTCACTCGATGACACCATTCACAGGGATATATAACAATTTATCAAATTAAAACCATTTTCAGTAATTCTTTATTCTTGGAATTCTTCACATGTTTTTTTCTTTTAAGGCAAATGGCTTGCACACGTTTGCATGTTTCAGAATCAAATCACGATTTTTCAATGTTGTGTTCGTTGAAGAAGCGCACAGTCTTAGATGGTTCACTAGATCAATAGAATTTTAACTGTGAGAATCAACTTGTTCCAGAATTTTTATTTTTCCCTACAGTGAAATGATGTTTTTTCGCCTCTTATTTCCTTCGTCAAGCTGGATAAAATTTACTTTCCTGAGAAATTTGAGAAAAACTTCACATGAGAATCTGAACTATCGTGCGATTTAAGTGATGCACACAGTTGTCCACTTCAAAATTGTTTCAGGAGAATAAAATTATTTTTAATCCAGGTTAGTTTTCATTTGATAAATCAAGTTTCGATCCTTTTTATTATTCAGAGGCCAATCACTATTATATCTGTCAACTTGGAAACAATGCAAATGATGTCAGTAGTCAGTCACCAGTTCTTGCATTTTTTATCCTTCTTCATGTTTGGGTCAAAGCCATTTTCATTCCTCATATTGTTAATTAATGTGCTATAGTAATAGTCTCTCTCAGGTGTTCTTGCATAAATTACATAGCCCACTCCAAATTGTACAATCTAATTACTTCTTTCACAAATCTTTTCCTGGCAGACTGAGATTACAAGTTCAAGTAGTTCACATTTCCGTCACTAGTGCCCACCAAATTCAAAATTTTTGCTAGAACTGTTCACATAACTTTCCTCTCCTATTCCTTTAAAGCTTGTATGTATGAAACAAAATCAGGGAAGGTTTTTTTAAAAAAGACTGATGTACATAAGTAACTGCTTAAGCACCTACTGATGTTAAGTAGGGGTAAACTGAAAATGAAATTGTGCAAATAAAAGAGTTCCTCATACAATGAAATGGTGAGAAATTTTATGGCACCAGATAAAATTGTAGTAATAGCAGAAAAACCTTCTCTTCAATAACGCAATACAGGGTTTTACTGTAGTTGCTAGAGAGACAATTGAAGAAGAAATACTACATTCACATAATTTTGGATGCCAACTTACAAGATAATAAGATTATAAAATATGGTGAACCCTTGCTTAACGTGCCCTTTGCAGAGCAAGTAATTAGCAAAGAGAACACAACTAGTGGTCCCAAACATGACGGGCATATTGAGGAAAGGGGAAAGTGGTTTATGCCTCGTTAATAAGATGTCAGGATCATCAATGGCCGAACAAATATTTAAGGGATTGTAGTTCAAGAAGTTAACGAGAAAAACCTTCATCCACGACATTAAGAGGCATGGTGAAGCAGCAACCTCTGAGTCAAAGGCAGCAGAGAACTTCCATACCATCCAGTTGGTGACTTCAAAATGGTCATAGGTTCTAAGGATTACCCGCCAAAATTTACTTTTAATTGTGACAAGACAGTTATCTCCAGGAAGAAAATGCAGAGTCAAACCCATACTACCCTCTTCAATAAATAAGGTAACTGAGGCCATATAAACTTTTTTATGCAAAATTTATTCTACATAGATTTTGTCCCCTTCTAAGTACTCTCCATTCCTTGCTATGCACTTATTCCATCTTATATTATACTGATTTAAGGAACCTCAGAAGTCAGGCTTTTTAGTTCTCTCGTTGTTTCTTGCTCTATGGTGTCCACATCTTCCCAGTGATGTCCCCTCATCATATTTTTGCATTTTGGGAATAGGAAAAAGTCGCAGGGGGTGAGATCTGGTGAATTAGGAGGATGATCAAGGATGGTGATTGGATTTTTTGCCAGAAACTGGCAAAAAATCAATGCTGAATGTGCAGATGCACTGTCATGGTGAAGGATCCATCCTTCATGCTCGGTTAAAATAGTGTGCACTGTTGATTTTCCTTAATTCAGTTCATCAGCTATTTTTCTGATGATTTTTGACTATCGGTAAAGACAAGCACCGCACACGATCAATGATGCCGTCAACACAGGTGTTTGTAGGTTGTCCCGGCCTTGCATCATCCGTGGCATCTTGTTGGCCATCTTTAAAACGCTTAATTCACTTGAAAACAGATTTTTCTTCAGAGCATCATCCCCGTAAAAAGCTGTCAACATTTCAGTCATTACCGTTTAACTTTTACCACACTCCACCAAAAAACTTGAATATGATTCGTTGCGCCGTGATTTCGTTAATTTCCATTTTGGACAAACAGTAAAAACAAGGACAACTGAAACTAAAATAACTGGCACCATATGCACAACTTGACGATCCACCAAGCACAGATGGCTCATTGAGTCTCAGGCAACTAGCACCGCTAGTGGGTGAGGCCATAGTCCGCGTCATGCCAGATTGCACCAGTTCGTGTATTTTTTGGGCAGATCAGGTATTTGTGCCCTTAACAGTAAGTGAGAATGAATTAGCCAACCACAAGGCAATGAAAGGCCATCTCTTGAGCTTTAATTTTACGAGACTTAGAGAAGCGTTAAGTCCAAAACAGTTGTCCAATTAGATGTAGAGGTCATGGGAAACTTTTGCATCATACCACAAGTACGAGACATCGCCCTAATATAGCAGCAGTAATGAATGCCATAAATTTATTTAATGATCATTCTGAGTATCATTTTAACCTATTTTGAAGTGCCGATAAAAAAAAAGTCCCTTGTCTGCTTTCTAGTAAAATGGATTTAGGTATGCATCATAAATAACAAAAAATTTATATTGTTTCTAATTTGCTTTGACAAATTTTGCACTCCCGGTTGCATCATTCCTTGATAGAAGAAAAAGTGAATGTTATCCACGATCCCAAACAATGTATACTTAATTTTCTTCGAATAAACCTACATCATTTATGTTTTTCCACATTCCATACGTTATAGCATTTTGTATTAATTTATATGAAAAAAGTTGTTTCACTAAACAAGTGTTTTGCTTTACAAGAAAGGTTACAGAACGGAGTATGCCTGTATTATGAGGTTCCACTGTAATATGAATAAACCTTAACTTCTTTTGTCACACCACATAACAAAAAGATATACAATGTTACGAATTAGACCTGGGAAAAAACTAAAGTTATCATTCTCAAGAGCAAGGATACCAAAAAATCCAGGTTTATAGAACATTAGGGCTTGAGGTTTTCATTGAATTAATTACATGAAGAGCGGTCGTTATGGTACCAAAAATGTCAATTTGGAGTTTGTAAATTTGAGGTTTACCTGTCGGACAAATGGTTGGATTATTTCCAACATTGACAAAATGCCTGTATATTTAATTTTGGTTTAGGTAATAATAGGTTGAAGAAGCCATGACCATGAGCCTTGGGCTATTTATAATAACAGCCATTTAAGAGCTTAAAACGTTATAATCAGCCTATTCAAGAGTTATCTATGAACTCCTGGACTTGGTTAATCATTAGACAATGTCACTACACAAGTTGTTGAATAGAGGAAATAGGCTGACTTAATTCTTTGTTATTGTTAATTGAGGATTTCAGAGTTCTTTAATCATGATTCTGATATTGAAATGTAATAACCACTAATAAAGCTAGAAAGATATAATAGATAATCGCCGACCCCGGTGGCGGCGGGGTAACGTCCTCGTCTGCCATTCAAAGGGTCGCAGGTTCGATTCCCGCCTGGGTGAGTTTTCCTCCACCTAGGGCTTGGGTGTTTGTAAATGTGATCATTGTTATCATTGTTAATAGTTCGATGTAAAGGCCAGAATGCGCTGTTTTCGGACTTATACTGAATAAATAAATAAATAACATTAATATTTTATCAAAGTTCATTTTCAGAATTTCATCTCTCTCCCTTGCCATAAAATGTTAGCGTGGAATAAAAAAAACATAGTAATACAAATCAATGAAATTAAAATACTCTATAGAAGAGATCAAAAGACTAATAAGACATAAAATAAAGCTTAAAAAAAATTTGAGACAAATATGTCTTAATATAAAATTTATATAATTAATTAATTGAGTAATTCACATTATCTTTAATTATCCATTAAGTCTAACCTTCGCCTACGTGATCTTGATCTGGAGCGAGAGCGTCTTCCTCTTCTCCTGGAATCACGTGGAGATCTTGACCGACTTCTACCTCCCCGGCCTCCTCTTCGTCTACTCCTACTAACTGACCCACTTCTAGAACGGCTCCTGTCTCTGCTGTCATCCAACCCTGACTCAATGCCAACTGACATGCTAATAGAAGTGAAACAAAAAAAATTTGAAAATGCTTTATATCACTAACATTACAGTAATAGTGGTGATGAAAATATTTGCTAATTTTCAATGATATGATGAAACAACACAATATGTTAAATAATAAACTATGAAATGGAATGGGGCATCATTTACACAAATAATTCGAATTGAAAAAAAAAGAGTAGTCTCAAAAGGTTGAAGTTATATCTTTCATCAGTAAAAATATAACAGTAAGGAAATTCCAAGACAAAATGACTTTCCTCAGACAAGGGTAGGCTGAAAAGTAATGCACACATGCTTGTAGAGCGCAAACAAACACAAATAGTAAGATAGGGCAACAATACATTTAGTACATTTAATAAGTTTCAAAAATCATACATTTATTTTTCTACATAGTCACCGTTGAGGCTAACACGTTTCTCCCAAAATGTAACAAATTTTTTCATTCCGTCAACGAAAAACTCTCTTGTCTTTTCTGGAATCCAGGACTTGACAGCTGCCTTCACCTCATCATCCGAGGAGTTATGATTACCCTTTAGGTGTCTCTTTAAATGAGGAAAAAAATACTAATTGCAAGGCGGAAGATCGGGGGGGATAATGTGGAATTGGCTCAAATTTCAGGTTTTGCAGAACCTCTCCGGCTGTGCGCGAGGTGTGTGCACGAGCATTGTCATGTTTGCAAGATATTTGGCACCAGGCTGCCTTCAACACAACAAACTTATTCCTTGGATATTCCAATATGAATTGCAATATGCTTTTAAGTGTTTAACTGGTCATTTTGAATCAAATCTTCAGCGAGTTTGGAATGTTTATCATCTGTGGCAGTGAATGGACATCTTCTGCGTGTTTCATCAACAATTATGGGTTTTCCAGGGTCACAACCAGGAAATTTAACTACCCATTAAATTAAAGTAACCTATCAACAGCATAGCCACCATAAACAGCCTTTAAATAATGATGAATCTCAGTAGGAGTCACTTTTTCAGCAATTAATACTTCAATACAGCACGCTGTTTAAATCACGTAAACATAGCACTAGAACACATATCAATACTTCCGCTTCTTGAAATTCACTGGATGAATGAAATGACCTCAAACCTGTGCATGCATGTTGAGGGGGAGTTTTACTTCCACATGCCACCAGGAATGCTTCTGAAGGTCATTTTGTTTGTGGTCTACCAGCATGTGTGCCTTAGTTTTCAGCCTACCCTCTTATAATGGAGAGTTCTATTTTTACATTTTCTAAGAATAGATCGTCACTTTCCCGACTAGCTCTAAGATTTTATTCTAATTTTCCAAAAGCATAACAGTCAATAACTTACCCATCAGTTAGATCAACAACCTCTGAAGTATCTCCTTCAACCATGGAACCATCTACTCTACTTAATGGATGACCATCCCCAAGGGCCCCAAGTGGAGGAGCAGGGGCCATCAATGGGGCGGCAACAGCTGCCACTGTGTTCAAGTAACCAGGTGGTGGGGCAACACCTGAAGCTCCTGCAGTGGCACCCATTAATGTCGAATAAGAAGCAGGAAATGTGATGGAACCACCAGATGCTCCCATCATCCTCACTGCTCCAGGTATGAGAGTATTTCCTTGGGGACCAACCGTTATCGATAGACTGGTTGCTGAACCTACAGACAATTCTGACCCAGGAAGTAGAGCTGATGGAGGTTTAAGCTCACACTCTGAAGCAAAAGGTAGATTCTGGAAAAACAAGAGAAAACCAGATAATTACAATGGGATAAAGTAAATATTACAGCACAGTTAGAAGATTTTATGCCACTTTACACCTAGTTTGGTGATAATGCCATATGCTTTCTATAGAGTATTATTTACTTGTATACAAAATCATGAGGCTGATTGATGAGGCAATGATATTCCCAAGAGGAACTCAGTCACAACTACCTCTAATATTATTACAGGTAAAATGGAACCTCATAATACGGGCATGGTCAGTTCCGCAAACTTTCTCATATAAAGAAACATTCATTTAGTGAATAATTTTTTTCCATAAAAAGTAATGCAAAATACAATAATGCATTCCATGCTGAAACAAAATTTTATATAAGGTTTATTCAACGAAAATTATATAGACATTTAGGATCATGGCTCACGTTCACCTTTTCCTCTATCGTGGAATGCATATTCAATTCATCAATAAAAAAAGGAACCAAAATAATTAGTTTATTATTTATGATACATTCATAATTCATTTTTAGAAGAGAGATTTGTTTTTAAAGATTTCATTTTTTTTTTAAATTTTAACATAGCATCACCAGTAAGTAAATTCTTAGCACGCAAATCCAGTCTTATTAGGGCAATGCTTCTCAATATACAATGCAACAGAGAGTTATAGTCTCCATCTCTTCCTCTATTGTGGAATGAACCAACCTGGAATATGACTTAGATTTGCAAAAAAAAAACAAATTAAAATAATTAGTTTATTATTCATGATACATACCTAATTCTTTTATACTTGAAAACTGTTGAGATATATTTGTTTTTGCCGAAGAAAATACAAGCATTGTCATCATATAAATTTGTAAACCACATAAAAACTGACATATCATGGTGATGCCTCTTAATGTACAATGCAACAATTTCCCGCGCTTCCAGCATTTCTCTTATTTTGCTAGATGATTGTTGTTTGCTGTTACCTCCTCCTCCTCGGACAAACTCTCCTCCAAAATATCTTCTTGTGAAATGCAATGTAAACTAAGCTCTTAAAGAGCCAGTTTTTTCTTTTACTGGAGGATAGTACAAATCGTTGATGTCAATTGATTGTATGTGTGTTATAGATCAGCTACACTGACACCTTGTGGCTGGTTTTTTACATCGAATAATTTCACTTTTAATTTCTATTGTTTTTTTTAATTCTCTAATGACTGTCTTCCTGCAGCTTTTTCTTTTGAGACATTATTAAAACTATCCACAAATATTATTTAACTAAGCATGAAATGTCACAAATAACATGCCTGAACACAAGTTTGGACAAATGTGTAATCAGCAGCGACACACTACAATTCTGGTAACACTTGTCCTAACACATATGTAAAAAGCCTACGCAATTACCCTGGGCACCCCCCCCTCCTCATTACCTGTTATGGGAAATGTCACACGCTTAGAGTTATTTTTGAGCATAATAATTTTGCTCTTAATTGAAATTACTCATTATCTGAGGAGCTTGTTATGAAAGGTTCCACTGTATTCTACCATTTAAATTATGAATTGGATGGAAATAAACTAAAGAATGAAATAAAGATACATTTATCTGTCTCTTCTAACAAAGAGCCTCATATCCGACACCACTGTAAGCTCTCCTTTATTTCCTCAAACTTCCACTCCTCAATCTCGCCAACACACTTATACAATTTCTACGCTTTCCTTGCTTGCTTAATTTCTCCACTCCATCACAGTCTTCAACAGCCCATTGCCAATCCTAATACACTGCATCCACCTTTCCCATCAACTTTGGATTTCACCCAACAATCCTCTCTCCTTTTGTACTATGTCTAGCACTCTATTTGTTTTCCTTTCTGTACAATTATCCCTTTTCATCCTTCTTCACACCCACATTTCTGTGCCTATCATCATGCTTTAATGACCAGTTTTCTGCTATGCACAAAACCACACTAAATTTCAAAGTTTTAGCGATTATTTCCTTAAAATCCTTACTCAATGCACAGTCATCAATTTCCCTGCAAAAGTCCCTTTGCATAATACAGTTCTTCTGTTATTAATACTTTGACCTATGACCAAAATGATACCAAGATATGCTGTTCACCTGCTCCAGCTTATGAACTCCTGTTTTAATATTCAACTTGTCTTGAAAATCTTGGTTTACATTAATTTTCATCCCATTCCTATTTCACTCACTTTTAAATCAACTCGGCAATGGCTGCAACCCTTGGCTGACTGACAAACTAAAGATTCATCAACTACAAACCTAATTTAATGAATTATCCACCAACTTTCATCCCATGCTTCTTTAACCATTTCTTCCACATATATGTACCATGAAAAGTAACGGTGATTCCCTGAAGGGTGTTGATGTGAGAAATAATACATGAAACAAAAAGTTTATGCTTAGCATAAATCCACGAAAGGACACACATGTATGTGGAATGTAAATAACCACTTAGAAATAAGTAATGATGAGTTAGCGAAAAACTGTTTGTGTAATTTTTTAGGTATTTATTCATGTGTTCATCATATTGAGTTGCCAAATCTATTCTTGTGACATTCTCTGTGAAATACCACTGATTATCCAGCAACTGTAATTATTACCTTATCATCTTTATGCTGTTACAACTAGATATAATTACCTATTCCCCTATAAAATGAACTTGAAGAATTTGTGAACTACTTCTGTGTTCAGATATGTGACTAGTTCCGTATTTATTCTTTGGAAAACTACTGTGCAGTGCCAAATCAAAGGTTTTAACATTACTTTTAATCAATAAATATTGTAATTAAATTAATAAAGGCATCCAAGCAAAGCCTTGTATATATATATGCACTGATATATATGCACATATATATATATATATATATATATATATATATATATATATATATATATATATATATATATATATATTATATATATATATATATATATATATATATATATATATATATGCACTGATGTATCAGCATATATATTAGATTTACATAAGTAACTACCTAATGTAAAATAAAATCAAGAACAATCCCTGATTTCTGTCAACATTATTTAGTAAGGGATTTACATAAAACACCAAGCTTTGGAGTTCAGAAAGCATTGTTTTGATACCCTATGTTGCAGGTTACATGCTATCAAACTTGTAATATAAAAAATTTGGCATGTGTAAATGATATGTACATTATTTAGCTTCAGTTGAAGCTGATTTACTGTTTTGGATGTGCATTCAGACAAAACAAGATGAACATGTGGATGAGCTGAAGAATCAAATGAATATGATTACAGAACACAGATTGCTTGAAAATCCTGCCCTTTCATCAGGCTTAATGCGGTATGATTTAGCAAAAGAAAATTACCATAAAAACAAGTTTAAGACACTGAAAGTGGATTGAAATAAATGGGTGGTCCTATAAGTACCCGGCCTGACCTAGAGATGGCGGTAGTCATTGGAAAAATCACTGTATTAAAACACATTCAAAAAGCATATGTTACAACTATGAAGATGCCATGTTTTTTAGTAATTTTTTGGCATCCATCAATAGTTAACGTTTTCAGTGATTTTTTTGAAAATGGAAAAAATTGGTCATTATTATGTGATACCATACTTTTATTTGGAAGGCCTCAACCCAAACAATATCAAAGCTGAACTGGATTCTACTCTGGGTGGGTCTGTTCCTTTGCTTACAACAGTAAAATATTGGATAACAGAGTTTAAATGAGGCCATACATGCTGTCAAGACAAGCATAGCATTGGTCGACCAAATGGGGAGATGACTCCAGAAACGGTTAGGAAAATCCACTAAGTGATACTGGATGATCATCGACTGAAAGTACACAAGCTAGCAGACATAGTAGGCATTTCAAAAAGTGCAGTACACCGCATATTTATTGAAAATTTGGACATGAGAAAGCTGTGTGCAAGATGGGTGCTGAATTTGCTCACACTTGAGCAAAACCAGTGTCATGAAGATGTGTCACTTGAGTGTTTAGCAAAGTTTCACCGCAACAAAGCAGAATTTTTGTGCCGTTTCATGACCATGGATGAAACATGGGTCCATTACTTCACACCTGAGACAAAAGCACAATCAAAACAATGGATTCAAATGGGAGAACTGCCTCCAAAGAAGGTGAATACCGTTTCATCTGCAGGCAAGGTTATGGCATCAGTTTTTTGGGATGCGCGTGAGATAATTTTCATTGACCATCTTAAGGAAAAACTATCAACGGCAAGTATTATGCTAACTTATTGCAATGTTTGAGCGAAGAAATCAAGAAAAGCGGCCGCATTTGGCTAAGAAGAAAGTGTTGTTTCATCAAGACAATGCACCAGCTCACAAATCCATTATTGAAATGGCCAAAATTCATGAATTCAAGTATGAATTGCTACCTAATGCACCCTATTTGCAAGATTTAGCCCCCTCGGATTATTTCCTGTTTTCAAACTTGTAAACATGGCTTGGTGATCAAAGATTTTCTAACCGTGAAGAAGTGATGATGGCAGTTAATGGCTATTTTGAGGAGCAAGACATTTCTCAATATAAAAAGGGTATTGAACTTATTGAACATTGCTGGGAAAAATGTATAGAGTTGAAAGGAGATGTTGAAAAATAAATACATTTTTTTTCCAAAATTTTTGTTTTCTCTTTGTTGGGTTGGGTACTTCTGGGACCAACCTTGTAGTGTGTAAACAATAAAGGTATAACTGAGATATTCCAAAATATTGCAGCAAATTTGAGGGGGATGGAATTGCTGTAGTGAGTCCAAAGTATTTTTAATGCAATGCCAAATCATCTGTACGATGAAGACCTTTGGTGAGATTTAAAAAAATAAAGAATGATCTCCTGAAAAGGTAAGACTCAGTGACTACAAAATGTGTATGTATTTCAACTAAATGTCCATGCATGCATACAAAATTGACTGTGACTATAATAAATAATATTTCACAAAGCCGTTAAGGGCCCATTCAAGGCTTAAGGAGATATTTTTAATACAAGGCCTGTCTCAAAAGTAGTTAACTTATTTTTTCCCACATATACAGACAGATGGGCGGTGGTTCAGCTGGCTGCATTCGAGGGAGTTGAGTCTCAGGAAAGGATGGAGGCTGGTGACAGTTTGCTACCAGCCTTTGAAGAGTGTAGATCATTCATTTGCAATACCTCTATCACATGGCCTCATTATACTCGGCCATAAACCGGTTATTTGAACAGTGCTACGCCATCAAATTTTGCATTAAACTGGGAACAAACCAGAAAGAGAATCATGATATGCTCAAGGCATCTTATGATGATAACGCCATGGGTAGATAGGGTGTTTTTGAGTGGCACAAATTCTTTTATTAAAGTAGAGAAGAAGATGAAGAGGCCGAACTCTCAGATGCCCTTTTACCCCAAAAAGGGATGAAAATCTTGCAAGAGTGGAGGCTTTGTTGGACAGGAATCACAGTTTAAGTGTTCAAATGGTTTCTGATGAACTTGGCATTCCTGTAAGTGATTTGTATCAACTTGTGAGCGATAACATGGGCATGAGAAAGGTGTGTGCGAAGTTGGTCCCATGAGTGCTCTCTGACGAACAAAAGGAAACTTGATGCAGATATGCCAAGAGCTTTTTAACCATTCGGCCCCACCACACTTCTTCCTCTTTCCCCACTTCAAATCCATGCTGAAAAGCCTCACCACAGCTCAGTGGAAGCGATACAACAGGCCGTGATGAGGGAGCTTAGCAGCAATCCAGGCGCCACCTTCCAGAGGATGTAAGAGGTGTGGAAAACCCACTGCTGGCTGTGTATGGATGCATATGAGTGCTAATTCTAAGGCTTTTGAGTGAATATATCAATTCTGGCATTTGTTTTTTGTTGACTCGGTCCTATTACTTTTGGGACGGACCTTTTATAGTCAGTCTTAGAAAAGGCCGTAAGAATCTCAATGTAACTTGTTTACAAAATTGACATGGATGTAAAACCACCTTACCAACATTGTCTATTCTCATTTATCCAAACACGGGTAGGTGCATGGAAAATGCAGTCTCTCCCTTAGATAAAACATAAAATCCAATCAAATGTATACTTTTGAAACTAGTAAAAACATTTACCGTTAATTTTCCCACCACACCTGTCACAGTGACATGAAGTGGTGCAATGGATAGATAAACGAAATCATAAGGACAGAGAGTGCAATCTGTCATGAACCATTATTTTGTTTTATTCATTATTCTATGGACTTCAGTGGACCATAGCAGTTGAAGAGCTTCAATATGATGCCCTATTTTTCCCAGAAAATTTCTTAGTGAAATGTCTATGATGGACAGTATAAGAGACATTTAATGCTCCCAGGTCATATTAAATTTCACCTTATTTGGCTTTTTTGACTGAAAATATTTTTCTCTTTTAAGAAATCAAAATATTTCACTCTTCTCCACCATTCTGTTAATCAACAATTTAATACATGTTAATTAGATATTTTGGTCACGTGAAGCTTTTTTACCAAAACAATAATAAATGCATACCTATTTCTTTTAAAGTTCCAGCATACCATTTTGTCTGCCATTATAAGACTCAAAATTGGCTAATATTTTTGGACCATATGAGTGCAATGATATTCACAAATAAAAATCAGACCACTAAAATGATCACACCCACTGGAGGTGAGACTCGGACCCTCTAACTCATAATGGCAGTAGATGGAGTATCACAGTGGGATAGAGCAATACTCCACCTAGAAGAGGGATTCTAATCTCTTATTCATAATAACCCCCTTGACCGAATATTTTTTGTCATCGTTACTGTTAGGCATTCTGCATGTTACATGGAACCTCAAATGAAATAGCAAGTAAATATTAATTATAATTATCATGATAAATACTAAACTGTATTTTTGTGATATTTCTTTATAGGGATATTTATTTTACAATTTACCATTTAAAATGCCATGGGATAATGGATGATATACCATGTTTTTGTGCAACCATCAAAAAATAATTGACGATTTCACAGATTATTTAAACAGTGGAAACTCAGACTCCAAATAATTTTGTAGAATGCCTAAAATTTCAAACATGAATGAGATTACTCACTGGTATGGTTTGTGCAAGGTGTTTATCAAACTCTTCTTCCTGCTGCTGCATTTCTTGCAATTTCCGAGCTTTCTCTACAGCTTCTGCCACCGCATTTGCATCCATTACAACTTGCTGTGGGACACCAGGGCCTTTCACCGACTCAATTACATTTTTAGTGCCATGTGAAGCAGACATTGTCTGTTGAAGATGATGTAGCTGGCGCAGAACTTCAGGATTGGAAAGTATACTGAAAAAAAGTGAAAATTTTATTTCTGAGGCTAATTAATTACAAGTTGCCAACAATAAATTATTGCAAATCCTCCTCTTCTGGTGTTCTTTACTAAGTAACGTAAAATAAATGGACCCATTTTAATTTCAAACGATGAATTTGAGTGCATTAAAATTTACAGTCTGAGAATGTTCTACTGGGTACAACTCTTAAATCCAGGTAACTGAAACTTTTGTTTAAAAGCAAATTTATTTAAAAAATACAAACAAAAATCCTTTTACATACAAGTAGTGGTATCTGTCATGAGTAACATTACTCAAGGTAACCCCCTTCAGCTGCAATGACCGCCACTAATCTTGTCCCTAATCGATCGCAGGCTATCATTAAAACAGCGCTGTCCATATTTGCGTAGACGGCTACGATAGCGGTGCATGGAGAGGCAACACTAGGATGCCTTGACTTATTGATAACTCTTTCGACTGCGCTGCAAACATAATGGTCAAGGAGGTTGAAGTCTGGGCTATGCGGGGGTCAGAACTCCTTTGACCAGAACATGTAAATGTTATCTGAGAGCCAGTTTTGCAGTGAATGACTTGTATGATCTGGTGAACCATCCTGTTGAAAGACATATTGTCTCCCCGAGGCCGCAGTTACCATACACAATTTCACGGCATTCTTCAAAATTTGCAGATACTTATTTGGAGATAGTTTGCCCCTTTTCAAAGAATTGTGATATCACCCTCACTGGACACAACACCTAGGAGCTGTCCTCAGGGAGCCACGAATCATTTATCCCACTGAGCTTCCCGTTAATGGTAAAAAATTTTTCATCAGATAAGAATCTGATTTGCCCGATAGCTTCATTTTTTTGATAACACAATAGCAGGTTGCAGCGAATAATCTGCTTTGGTCTGGCAGCCGCAGACAGCATGTGTCGCACCTTTTTTATGGACAACTTGGATTGTAGGTCCTCCTCTGCCATCCAATGCATTGTTTGCTCACTAGCATTCAATTCTGATGCCAATTTCCTCAGTGATCGGCCTGGGACCTCTGAAATCAGCACCTGAGCCTTCTTGACGTCTGCCGCAGTTCGTGACAAGCATCTCCTCGAATGAGGTTTCCTCACTGGGTTAGTGAAACCTTCCCCATACTTCTCCGAAGCATTTTACTTAGCCACAATATCGTAAACAGTTGATCTGTAGTACCCGAAGAATCGAACTATTTCAATGGGCGACCGCCTAGCATGAAAACTGTTGACAATATCGGCTCTTCTATTGTACTCCGCACATGTACGTGACGTCTCAGCCATTTTGAGGTAATGACCGTTTACTAGATGCCTACGGCTTTCAAGAATGCTAATCGTGACCTCCAGTGGAACTACGATATGGCGGGAAATTCAAATTGAAAGTTGTCCGGATTAAAGCACCGCTATACATTCTCAGATTCAGCATTTCAAAGTTTGATCATTTCAGAACTTATTGAATGTAAAAAGGGATTTGATCATTTAACATGTGAAAATAAGGTCTTCTGAGGTTCTCACTAACTTTCTACATAGTTGGGTTCATAATAAATGCTTTTCGTGCCTAGGGAAGTCTACATAAAATATTTGTCTGATTAACACTTAGTGGTCCGCTCATGTATTAATACTTTGTTTTTGTCACCAGTATCAAGCGGTAATCCACGTATTAATATGGGTTTATGTAGTATTCTGCTTTTAACCTGATCTCCTAAAAGATTGAAGTGGCATGACATAACCATTTGAGAAATGAAAATTTTTTAGAATAGATTATTCATATGGGGCCTGTGCATTAAGACAGAAGAAGTGACTACTGGACACTAGACCCTCAAACAGAAACACACATTGCACAATAATGAGAGAGACAATGACGTGATCAAAGAAGACAGCGCTATATTTGTTGAACAGTGCCCTATCCAACTCTTTTAGGGTGCATTTGGAGCTCAATGGAAAACAAATTGTCTATAAAAAATTCTAGCATGAAGTTGCAAGACACTGGGTGGATGATGGTCAATAGAGTTGCCAAGTTTTACCCCAAAGGATGCCATTTCATGGAAAGCAGCATACCATGAGAGCTTGAGCCACCACGCAAAAAAATAAAGCAAACTGATGCATTAGTTAAATAGCAGATGAATGCCAAATTTCAAATAATTTTTATCCAGTACTTCGGGTTCTTCTACATGACTGAACTTTGGATTCTGGCTAACATCATTATTATAGATAAACAAAACGTTGGAAATGTCTAGTCCTGATATTTATTGTGTTCCCATCTAACATGTCATATTTAGGGGTCATCCAGAAAAATATGTTGGGAGGGTGTGGTAAATAAAGTTCACATGTAACACTGTTTTGGCAACCACTTTTTGGATCCTTACTTAATGCAGGAACCCAATAGTAATATTTGCAGCATGAGCCATCTGTTTATCTGAAGCTAAATATCATCATTTGTTAATTGCAGGAACAATTACACATCCCAAAAACAAATTAAATATTTTTCTTATCATAGGGCAAAATAGAAATAATAATTCCTTGACTTCTGTTCCAATGCATTTTAATGACATAAAATGGTCATATATTCATATTATATCAGCTACAGTTTAAAATAAATACCCCAAGACTTTTTTATTGAGATAAAATCCTGTCATAGAATTCAAGAGAAAAGTACCTCTCTTGGCATTTTCTAGGGTAAAACAGGTTATACATGAGGGAAATGCCTCCTAAGTGATTATTCCAGTATTAAAAACATCATTTGCATTTCAGCAATGGTCACAGTAGATGAAACATAGCTTACGTGGGAAAAACTGTCATGAGTGCTCAAAACATATTTTAATCAATTTAATGCAGACAATTATTTTTTATTTTGGATAAATTTATGGGCAAATCCAAATAAAAAAGTTAATGCTTGGAAGAGACTTCCTTCCCAATATTGTATCATGCAAAAGATGCCAATACAAAATAAAGATTCACCCAAGTTAAAAAGAAACAAATATGAATTTCATCATTTAAGTCTTCAATTAGCATGAACACTATCTTATGAATGGAGAAAAATTATTAAATAACATACCTTCCCAAAGAATCTATTGATGCGGAATTTGAAATTTGCTGTTGAGGTGCCAATGGCTGATGATGCTGCTGCAGGTTGTCAGATGAATTTGTTTGGTTGCCACCATCTTCATCTTCCTCTTCCCCATAGTCAAAATCCAACAGTTTCTTGTCAAATTTAACCTTGTGAAAGATTTTGTGCATTAATATAGTAAAATGAACTTTTAGGGCATTAACTTAAATATGCAAAAATAAATAATATTAACACTGAAGTAGAATCATGATAAAATGAGAATTGCACACAAAAAGAACCTCAACAAAATAAGTAATTCCCTAAGTACTTTTTATTGATCAATGGTTTACATATAAATTAAAACATCAATAGGAGGTATAAATATTTCACTCACATTGGATGGTTTAAAATAAGTGTGTATCAATACCGGGATAAAAATGAACCTTTAAAGAAAATAGTATCATAGCATTTTGTCTTCAGGAAGAGAATTTCTGAGACCAGATAATTAATGATATGAAGGATTAGAAGGATAATATAATTCAGTAGCACAAGCAGATTCTATAGCTGGGAATTAGAAAATAAAAGCATCACATGTTACCAGTAATGCCCATTTAAAACGTTCAAAGCTAATCTTCCCTCTGGAATTGTGACAGGATGTTAGTTACTAACTGGCAGCTCCAATTCCTAAGCAGGAATGAGATTTACACCTTTGTGGAAGTCCTATTGTGCTCTAGTGAATGAAATCACTTTCAAATTTAGGTCAACATCATTGGATAGACTTCATATTTCTTAAAAGGGTATTTCATTTCAAAATTTCTCCAGGAGCCTAAGTCTAAAACTTGTTTCTCCCATGAAATGTGCTTCCATACCTCCCATAAGAGTAGTCTCTCATAACCTAGGTCTGTAAATTCTTTCTCCCAATATAGGAGAAGGATAAATCTCTCATAGAAAATGAGTCTCCCAGCCCAAGTTCATTGCTCGTGAAGCAAATTTCCAAAAATTCAGATGGGAAAAGTTATCACATCAATCCAGAGAGTGGGTCCTTTTCTCCATGGGAGAAATTGCATTTTACGACAGTACTTAGTCAAATCTTTCTGGAATTGCGGGCCACGTTATGGACCTGTGGGATTAATTTCTGCAACATAATAGCAAATAACACATAATTCACCAGAAGAATAGTAGATCTTTCTCGAATATTTTTTCTTGTATTACCAAAGCCCTACCTCATCCATTTAAGTGTTTTTGTGTTGTTTCTATCTTTGGCTTGTGAGTTTGTTTATGATTATATATTATATACAATTCCCATTTCATGTAAAGAGTCATTATAATTTATGTGATGAGCAGGAAGTAGCAGATGGGTATTGCTAATTGGGGCAAATGAATTACGAACATAATATCTACAGCAAAAATGAGCAAGATTGTAGCCAATTAAGATAAACTATGAACTTTTCTTAAAAAACTGTTGTTCTTCTATGTAACCCAGTCTGTAATGTGAACATATTTTTTGGGTAAATGCATTGCCTTGTGAATGCATCAAAATAAACTAAGTCTGTTTAAAATTGATATAGGCTGGTTTTGGTCAAGGTACTTTTAAAGGTCTCCACCAAAGAGACAAAGGCAAACACTTTCCAGAACTACCCAAGGTAACTTCTTTAATTTAACTTTGAATACATTCAAAACAAAACTTGGGATTTTCACCACGACTTGTTAAATCTGCTGTAGTTGAATAATAGTATTTTATTGTCCCCGGTTAAATGCGTACTGGTTCTTTGTTGTTAAAATTTTCTCTGAAATTATGAAAGAGCCGAATTAAATTATACTGTTATACTAGTGATTGATTTACATGCATCAATGACTATTGTAAATACTTAGAATTAGTTTCAAATAAGCATGTATCAATACCATAAATATAAACATCAGTTTGTAACATCATTTTGTTTATAAATAATTGTTTTTGCATGAATATTACACATCAATTGCTCACTATATTATACATAATGTACCTTTCCATAGTTTAAGTATTTATACATTTTAAATAGTTATCATCTGTTTATATAGACTTCATTTAGTCTATTAGTGAGGTAAGAATCAGCAATTATACATGAGCCAGCTAATGAAGTATTTTATTTGTACAGAAGTGTCTAATTTGTAACAGGTTAACTAACTAGTTTGGCTGGTTTACATAAGAATGGACAACAAGGGTCGTACCTGATGATGCCGCAAGTCGGTGAAACGCGTCGTGCCATATAATAAAATCTGTGGAAAAGTACGAGTCTTTCTTTCTATTTCAATAATGGATAACAAGGGTTACCTTCACATAATGTGCATAAATATCTGAATACTGCTAACTATGCTTTAGAATTCATTTATTTATTATGTTGGCATGAAACTTATTTTCTTCACCTCTCTGATTCCTACCAATAAAAACTTATTGAGCTTATAGTAAGACTTGTAATAAATATAGGCCAATTTGAAAATTGAGGACATAGACCTTTCATTGATTAATACGTTCATGCGGGAGTACTATCAGCATGTAGGATCATTTTTCCATGCTAAAAAAGCTGCCATTCTCTACCTTAATCATAAAATGTACATACAGACTTTCTTCCTTATCTACTTCAATTCCACCATCGCATGTGCATGAAATAATTACATCAAATGATGATTTAATAAACAAACTTTCAAACGCTTTCTTTTAGTTATGCACTACCTCTCGTTAATCTGTCTTTTGCAATGTCAACAGAAGAATCTGAGAGCCATCATCATCTACATCACGTCTCTTTCAAATTTTGTTGTTTTTAAAACATTTATTCCACATGCAAAATCAGAATTCACTTAACTTTTAAAAACATAATTCTATTGTCTATTCAGAGAATCTGACTCTGATTTCTGCTAGTTTAACTTCAGTTAAAGAAAATAATGCATATGCTTATCTTGAAGATGAATAGAGAGATAGTCGCTTTTATTTTGGGCCAGATTGAGACTATGGAGTCTCTTCTACCACCTAACCCCTCGTCACACATTTACAAGATTAAAGTTACAGATATATGTTGCAAATTATACATTAATAGCAATAAAATTACTAAATAAATATCTTAATACTAACAATCAACAACACAATATATTAGTTGCCTAGTTCAATTACTAATTATAACACAATACAACATACAATATATATATATATAACAAAACATGCAAACAGTACAACAATATTCCTGGTTATATTTACAAATGCCAATAAAAAGTACAATGCACCTGCGACAATAAAAGTGTCTTGAATTCTACTCAAAGCTAAGTATGTATTTTATATGGTTGGTTTGCTAGGAAATTAGTGATTTATGAAATTCATGTTTGAATGATGGTAGAGAAGGTGCATTTGCTGTAACAGATAATAGCTCATTCCACTGCTAACAAGCTGACTGCAAATGACTGGTTGCATATAGCTGTTTTGTGATGAGGGATAACGAGTTTATCATTACCTCTTGTATTTATTCATTTTTGTATTCTATCAAGGCTATTGATGTCATTGGCAAAATACTGCAGGATTTAATATTTTAGTATTTGACAGAGTAAGAACAGCACATAAAGTTTCCTCCAATATTCCAGAAATAGCCAGTTTAGTTGGTTAAAATATTTTGTTAGTGATCTGCAATTTTCCAAGAAAATGAACAAGTAACAGCTATTCTTTGATGGCAAAATAATGGAATATAATATTATTTTGAGTCGGTAAATTCAATACTTAAACGATTACAGAAGATTAAAATTTGCAAGGAGTGATTTTTTTATTATAGATCAACAGCTGATGAAATGTGCTTGGTGTACTTCTAGTTCTTTATTCCACAGTTTTTTTTTCTTTCCATTGCTTTCTATGGTTACAATCATTAACATTTAGCAGCACAACTAATGTTGTGGTTGCATTAAAATATTATGTAACCATTTATTTGAATGCTTAAATATAAAATTACCTGTTTTCTACTTCCAATATTAACTATGTTGGTGCTAATCTACCAATGTTATATTTTTAAAGAATTAATCTCCTTATTCATGCAAATATCCTTGCAGATGGTTGCGGTTACATCCTCAATAATTTTACCTGTAAAATTTAAATATACCAATTCTTTCATACTCAGCATAATCATCTGCACCTTATGGCCTCAGTGATATGGAGAAATGAAAAGGTAGCATAAAAAGGTTTAATTGGCTTGCGAAACACCATCAGAATCTCTTCTCTTACATAAACTTTAAGGATTACATACTTTTCTCCCTTCCTATTGACAGAATAAGTTTTATCTGTCATCTCCCAACTTACAATGAGAGAATACTAGAGAAGAAAAAATTTTAACTTTTCCTACGGAAGGAGAAATTAAACACTTGGGACACTGGATAATTTATTGTGAATTTATAATTGTAATGCAATTTCACATCATTATGCATTACATTTGAGTACTTCTAAGTATATTTTATTGCTTAATTGTGCATTTTTACTCTAAACATATTTAAAAATATGACTAATTTATCTTTTAAATGCTTTTCCAACATACTTTGCAATATCTGAACCTCTCAGGAGACACTCAGACAAGGGTTGGGCCTGTCATCGATGGAAGAAATGATAGATTTTATTGTTATGGAGATAATGACTACGCCAATGGAGTATGTTGAATAAATATGGCACCAAAAGTAAGGATTACGAAGTGGAAAGATATAACCAAGGAAAAGTTTTTTTTCTTTCTAGGATTTCTCGTACCAAATCTCCAATTGCTGGAGCACTCATATTTTATTTATTTTCCCTTACTTTTGGAGCTGTATACACCATAACAGGCTCACTGAGATACTACATTTGCACTTCTCAAAAAACGTATACCTGATAAACCTATGATAAACTTAACCATCTGGTCCATAACCAAACTTTCACCATTCGTTCTATAACAGGGTACTCACCTACGGCACGTCGTAGTACTAGAAGTCTCACTCATATCCATTGAGCCGTGCAGCAATGGGGATTAGTTGCTACTGAAACATTGCCCATTTCATTCAGTTTGATGATGCCAATACTTGTGCTGAGCGCATGGAGAGTGATAAGGCTGCTCCAATGCGAGACCTTTGGACAATGTTCAATAGTAATTTGGCAAAACATAAGAGCACCTGACAATCGACAAGCAACTTTTTGCGTACTGGGGTCGAACTAAATTCACTCAATATTCCATTAAAGCCAGCCAAGTATGGAATCACAGTATGGTGGATATATGATGTTGAAAATTCGTATCTTTGCACTTGTCTCCAAACCCATCTACGTGGTCTGGGCCAATAAGAGGTGGACGCATTTCTAAGCTGGAGGTAATTATTGAGTATAATGGTTCAATGGAGGACATTTCATTATTTAGATCAGGTGATGTCATATTATCCTTTTGAAACAAAGACCTGGATGAAATATAAAAATTTTACACATGCACATCTTTCCCCTACTTTTACTTCCTTACGTTGAAATCCAAACCTAAAATTCCTCTTTCCAACAAAAACAAAATTGTTATATCTTTGTATTAATACATTCCATAACAGTGGTGAAGAATGAATAATCTTTGAATAAATGAATGAATATTTGGGCAGGTCCCTCGAAGTGCCATCAGCACGCTT
>NW_027286394.1:0-27216 GCF_022747635.1 Hetaerina americana
CTCTAACATACAGTCAACACTGGTAAACATCCCGTAAAACATTCGCTCATATTGAAATTAAAGTGGAATGTCAGCAATAATTAATCAATATCTCGCACTGAAATGGCTGGTGACATCGACATAAACACCCCCCGATTTACCATAAAGGTCTCCGAGCAGGGAGTGCAAGCACCAGGTGTGACGGGTGACTGATAAGGTAGCATATGGTAGCGGTCGAGGAAAGGGAGAAATATTTAGCAATAATCCATAAAATTACGTGCCAATTTGTATACATGTCGGAGAAAGAGTTCATTCAAAACAAGAGTTAATCCACCTAATAAATTAGTAATTTTTTATTCGAAACAAGGGGATAAAACTGAAACACAACCATTTATACGACAGGCCTCCACCATGGCAAGACACGTGGCACAATTACAGATGAAAGCCCTTGCATAATTTGGAAGGAGGTCTCTTAAGCGGTGATTTTGGCAAATGTATTAATACCGCCATCCTACTTCGGTAGGAGAGGTCATGCTAATAAAATTAGAGAAATGAACTTAGAACAGATAGATTTGAGATGCCATTTTTTCCACGAACGATAAGGGATCGGAATAACATTGTTCGACCTCGGTAGGGTCATGTTCGGTTAAAAATGAGTCTGGTGTGTATTCCCCCCTGCCACAAACCCTGGCGGTGGCTTTCAGGGTACATAAATAAAAAAAGCCTCCTGCCGCTACTCTCTTATGGTGGCTTGCAGGTGAGGGTTTTCGCTTGAACGCATTTTTCTCGGAGTAAGAAACTCCTCTCTGTTGAGCTCCCATGGCCATGGGCGATGTCGTTTCGCATCTCGCTTGGATCTCGACGAAGAGATATCGCCGAAGGAGGCTGGGAGGTGCGCTGTGACTCTTTTGGAGATGGCAGGCGAAGTCAGGGGGAGTTGGGAAGGGCGCTCGCCCCTGCGTTTGAGTGGAGGAGGGCCGGGAGACGCCCTTTCTTCTCCCCCTTCGGATCGAGACGTCCACGCCTGGTCCTTAATAGATTTATCGAAGGCGCTCTCCTGGCTAACAGCAGCTTGCTCTTAACTAATATCCGAATTAGGTCGTACATGCGAAGGCGGGCGATTAGACGAGGGATGGGCGAGGCGGCTCGGGGGCTTTATGGGTGGGAAGGGGGGGTGGCTTTAATCCGCACCCCCATTATCCCTGGGTGCCTGCCCCACCCCCGCCCGCGGCGTCGCCCATCTGGGAGGGGATGAAGGGCCAAGCAACCCCGAGAGATGCCCGGCAATCGAGAAACTTCAGCTCCCGCGGGATTAAGCGAGGCAGGGTGGGGTCGTTTGATGTTCTTTTCCGAGAGGATTAGGACGGGGATGAAATATCCGGTATTTAATTACACGAGGGCGAGGAGGGTGAGGAAAGATAAAATAAATGCTCTCGCTAACGCAGCTTAACCTCGCCTGCGGTTACTAATGCCTCGCCGGAGGGACGGTGACAAGATGCCGTCTCCGCTCGGGGGTGGGAGTTCCTTCCTCCCTCGCCCCACCCGCGTCACCTTTATCAGCGGTGACCCACTTCGCGCGGCGACGGACGGGCTGGAACGGTCTGACGGAAAATGTTTACAATGCACTGCTTAATGACCTTTGTGGAAAGGCAGCAGTTGCCAGGAAACGTTAGACGAGTGTTTCAAAATAATGATTGAAGTCAACCTTTAATCCCCAAGGTAATGGGCGTGTACCATGCTGATGGTGCTGGGGAAAATGGTTGAGTGGCCCATAGGAGTGGGTCGTCTGCGGTGTGATTATTGTTGCTCACCCCACGGCGGACATGTGCACGCGCCAGCTGGAATTTTCAAGGGTTAGCTCAAAGGGTGTTGGGAAATATAATATCATGAGAAATCGAAGGAGCGATGTCACCTCTCACTTGCCGGGATTCACCTGGAGCATGTAGGTAATATTTGGGATCTTCATAAAGCGGATTTGATGAAAGAATTACACCACGAAGGCAGCGATTTTCGTCAATGAAATATGTGAAATACAGAGCAATTTAACAAAATTGTTGAAGAGAGTGGGGTTGGACCCGCTCGGAATATCGAAGATTATTTTTTACATTGAATATTTTAAGTAAATTTGAGACAAATCAGGTTTCCGAAACCGTTTAGCGCATTTAAAAAATCTCAAGTTACTCTGGAAGGCATATCATTCATTCAATATCAGAAAGATGTACGACAAAACGGATTGGTTTAATGTGTCGTTTTTCAGATAATTATTAGAGAGAGAAACAGCTTCGAGGCACATCTGCTAGGGAAAAAATAGTACCATTAGTTTATGCCAATATGTACATTGTGCGCATGTATGTGTATGTATGCATTCGTGTTCGTATATCTAGGTATTATCATGTGTATATATGTATCTGTATTTACATTTGGGTATTTTTCGTGTGTATACGTATCTCATTTAATGCAAAAAATGAATGTCTGGTGACTTGACACGCCCTGCTACTTTTCCTTGTGACGGCTCGTGGGATGAAGTGTAGATGTAGATGAATATGTAACATGCAGGAAAACTATGTACTTTACAAAAGGGAAACCGTAAAACTTGTTTCGCACGAAAAGATTACTAGAACCGAGGTACACCTTTTCCTCGTCTCACAAAGCCTCGGGGCCGGAGCAAAGCCCTGTTAGCCTCGTTGGAATCGCTGCTCGAAGAATACTCAGAGGCACACATTGTGAGATCTATAAAAAATACCAAATTGCGCGAAGTTTTGAGGTTAGGCTATTAAGATTTTGGAGAAAAATGAAGCTGATGCATTAAACCAATCCCCGGTTTTGTCACAGCTTGGCTAACGAGAGGAAGTGTCAAAAATAGTGGGAAATACGTCGATTCATGCCACCGCACCCACATATCAGGGAGATGCGGCCCGTTGGCCAGATATTTTGCTGATGTACTCGCACGCCCGGATCACCTCCTCCTCGTGCAATGCCTGCATCTTCATTTGGCATGCCCATTCACATGCCAATTAATTCCGGGTGAAGCCTTGACACAATGCCATTGAGCCGCTTATGCGTGTACAAAGCAGCAGCGTTATCTATACAAATTGTGATTTTAATAAAAGTAAGGCTCAAATCATTTAGTCGTCAACTAGCCTCATTTAAACGTTTTAAGGTCAACAACATTTCGCGTTATTGTGCCCGTCCTTTGGCTCGGGAAACTGTACGGACATGTCGTTAAATACTTCTATTTCTAATGTATGAGGATGCCTCCATTTCCGAAGCCACCTGGTGCACCCAATGCACCCGGACGGCAGCCGCGAGAGCATCCACTGGAAGCACCTCTGGGGAAACGGGGATCCCTCCGCTCAATTTCCGTGGGCACTTGCGGAAATCGATTGGCGACTGCCGAACTGTGCGTTCCAAATGTGTGAACCAAGGCGTTACGAGCGCTGAATTTCGCTCTTTTACGGTGATTTTAAATCCTAAGGTTAGATAGTCACGAATTCTATGTCCACACGCCCACCGCGCCACTTATCATAATCGTGTGTGGTGATTCTAATTTCCCATTTATAATTTGGATCAGGTTTCATGTACACATTCGCAAAATACTTTGCGAATTCGTTCGCTTTGCCTTCGTTATCCATCGTAACTGTTTCATTCTTTAGCTTTATTGCTTTGACCTGTTCTCTTTCTGTCATTCTTTTTCTTGCATAATTTTACAATCTATTAGAGTCAGATATGTATGGGATTGACCATGGAACCATTCGGGACTCTCCTTTTCTTTATATTTAATTTTTCAAAAGTGATCTTAACAATTGTATCAAAATTTTCACAATGTTTTTTATTTATATGACAAAATCTTTATTACTTCTGAATAGTCTAATCCCTTTGTTGTTAAATTTATAATCCGGGTTCATTGCTGGCTCCTTACCTCATGTTACATATTAACCCTTTTTATGAGTATTTCTTTAGAATTTTTTCAAATATTTAATGACTGCTGATCCTTCAATGCACATATGATATATTTATTTTTTAGGTATGATTTGAATTTATCTACTTTTGCCTTCCGGAACGGATAGATTATTGGGCATTCATGCTTCTCATATCGGTCTGTCAATTGCGAGTTTATCATCACAGCTGAATGGTCACTGATACCCTTTAATATATCATGGCTTTTATAAAAATGACAGGGCTTTATCAAGGAAACATTCAAGAGATTGGTATTTTTTCTGGCACCATCGAACTTTGTTGGAATCTACATCCCTCCTACTAGAGGTTTGACTAATTTTTCACCTTTCCCAAATTTTTGCTTATACCTATTCCAGTCCGAATTCGCAAAGTTTAGATCCAGCAATAATTATTCTTTAGTTATGTTCCGCTCGCAGCATGTGAATAAAAATGAACGAATTCAAAATTTGAATTTATCAAACATACAAACATATAGTATTCTGAATAAACCCTTGATTAGTCTTGGTCCATTTGTATTCTGTTCTTTTATTGCTTGTGCTTGTCACAGGTACATGTTTAAAACCTCAAAGGCAACAAATATTCACTTATCCTCTATGATTATCGGCCGCCAAAATTCACTAACCCACAAGGGCGAATGTCAATTTGTTCTTACATATTTAGAGGATGCAAGGAGACATTTCCCTGGTCTGACGCGGTCACTGACCTTTCTCGGTGAACGGGCTGGGCGGTTCATGGTTACACTTGGGAAACTGGAGTACTGGCTCTTCCTAGTATTAATTTCTGCGAATTGGAATACCCTATGTATTTTCTCCCCTGGCAAATTACTTGCTATTTGCAGCATGAGTGTTCCTGAGGAAATCGGGCGCGCCTCCGCCTTTGTGCAATCTTATTTATAACCATTAAATAAACCCGGCGCTATGTTTCCCTTCCCACCCTTCAAAAAGGACATACAGTGCCTTCTCAGAAAAAAAGGTGTGTAAATTAGTTTCATTCATAAACATCCGTCGGAAACGCCTCTATCTTCACCAAAAGATGATATTCACGGAGTTATAATGAAACCATTCCGTAAAGTGGAGGCCGTTTGACCGCGCAGTTACACCGGCACAGAATTACGCGTACCATTTCTTGCTTCATGAAAATGAAGACCTGTCACATTTAAACAAGCGCTGGGGATGTTAGTTTATTCGGGTTCTTCTGCTATCCAAAAACGGATTTCGAAAATTCATTCAAGACATTTCGGAAAAATGTATTTCTTTACTACCTTTTACGGTTGGATAATTTTTTAAAAATTTGGAAACAGAATTGTTTATATTTGTTTGTTAAGCAAGTCTTAAATTAAAATCTCAAGAATTAAATTCAAATAATTAACCGCAATTCTACTTGGTGAGCATAACTTTTTAAACTTCTGATCTTTGTCTCTAGGGACTGTTTACTGATGGCAATTTCAATTCCTGTCATGTCGTTGTGAATTTTCTGAAAGTGTCCGCTTGTAATGAGTGAAAACCGAGGAATCAATTTAGTTTTAATCTATTTGGTCGGATGTAATTAATGAAATACTTTTATCTTTGTTTCCAGGTGAGTGGAATATGCACGTCGCGACTTTTTCGAAGAACAATCCCAGCGGTGACCAACTCTTCCTTGTGAGTACTGTGACTTCTGCTCTCTGTGGAATAAATAACATCCTGCTTAATGCAATGGTGCTGCATTTTCAATAATATCATCGAGTCGGTAGATTCCAAACTTTTTTCTTCTTTAGACGGGCTCTACGGAAATTTAATGAAAAGTACACGAGAGGAGTTACTTCGCAGTTGGGGCGCGGGACGTGCTTGGAACCCATGAGGAACACATTAATTTGGATTCCAAAATATTTCAGGGCAGTTTCGCTAGTTTAAGATTTCTTCTTAATCGGAAGGCTAGCGATGATTAATGTGCTGGAGGAAATGAAATGGAGCAAGTACCTTGAGACATGAAGAGAGCAGGCAGCCCGAACATTTTTCGAATATCTTTTATAACCTGACTACTAAGTACTTCTGAGGAATTATTTGCTTAGCCCTTAGCTGCCCGAATAAAATGAAAGAAATGCGTAGACACCGGAGCGATTCCGGCCCTCGCCCTTTCCTCGAACGGAAAATGCATACAACTATATTAGCCCTAAGAGCTCCGGCTTTCTAAATTAAAAAAAAACAAAACGTTAGCTTAACTCGAGTACTCTCATTGCTGCCAGTCGTAGAAAGGCAAACATATTTGGGCAAGTTTAAATGTGTGAAAATGCATGAATATTAGTGGCGGAGCGATGTCTCATCGTTGTCTTCGTGCGTTACTTAGGGGTGGTTTCTTGAGTGTTTTGGTTTCTGCCGATTCATAGGCGAAGAATTTGAAATGTGTTACTTGCAAATAGTCGGGCATTTTATTTTCTGGAAGAATTCTTAAAGCTTTAAAACTCCCTTTAGACTACTTCCAATACCTAATGTAAAGTGTAAGCTTCAAAATGAGAAATGATTCAATGCCTTGCGTAATTAATGGGTCGAGTAATTAGCCTGTGTCACACAGATTGTCGGCAAAATGAAAAAAAATAGAAAAATGCATATATCAGCAAAAGGTTTTAAGGTGATTTTACGATACTACATATGATGTCAATGAGTACCCGGACAGCAATTATAAGCGAAAGGTTTGGAAACCTACGTGATACCGCGCCAGCCACCTCTAGGTTGGGTAGCAGGGGTACAATCTACACCAAACATGCAATATCAAAAATAAATACTTTCTCGAATGTTTTTTGTTTTTATTTGTAAAGTAATTCAAATAATGTAGTTCATGACACGTGAGGTATTATTTTCTAAGTATAAAAGAAAAGTTGCTGGTAGCAAATAGGTCAGTAATTAAGGTTTAAAGAAATAATGACAACACACTAAGCTGTATAAAATGAAAAATGATTTTTAAAATTCCCGCGCGGTCGAACAAAGTTGTCCTGATCCCATAACGTTTGCGGGAAAAACGACAGGTTACATCTGTCGGCCATTTAATGATATTGACATTATCTCTCCTACCGAAGAAAGATGGGGTTTCAATACATTTTCAATATCATCACTGAAGAGACATCCTTCCAATGTATACAAGAGAATTTAATCTGTAATTTAACTCTCGCACCGTGGCTCTCTTGCGGGAGAAGGGATACCCACGTATCTTTCCGATACGCCGCGAAGTTTGTCATAATAATGTTTTACAAATCTGGCTCCTCTGCGCTGCACGTCATCTATCATTCGGCAATCAATCTAACTTCTTCATGATCCCATATTCCAGCAGCATATTCTAAATGAGGCCAAGCCAGTGTAACATAACATTTCTCTTTGACCTGTACATAACATTTCCAAGCTCTCTTTAAATTCATTCTAATTTTTTGTTAGCTTGTCCACATATTCCCCCTAGTATATGTTTCACCCTGGAGAGATCGTGAGTGAGGGTAACTCCTAGGTATTTAATTGAGTCTACACATTCCATTTCGATGTGCCCGATGCAGTAGGCGTTCGGGAGGGAATTGTACTTTTTCAAAAACGTTATGACTTCGCACTTGTTTAGGTATAATTCCGAATTCCAAGTGTTGCACCGGTGTTATTTAGCCTTAAGGTCATCTACTAAAGTTACTCTATCCTCAGGGTAGTAGTAGTTTTGAGGGGAGGCGACCGACTGCTGAGGTCATTTGCGCCATAGGGGATCGACAGGAAAGGATGAAAGGCGGAGAGAAACCCGGCGTCGGCATTAGCCTACTCTTTACGAAAGGCGCCAGGGGTCAACAGCTTAACGTCCCATCCGACGGACGGCGTATCATTCAAAGTGCCCTCCACAAAGCACCTCAAGTAGGGATAGAGATACCTCTGAAAAATATTCAACAGCGCCGGGATTTGAACCCGGGGCCTCTGGGTGGGAAGCCAGTGATATCTGCCATACGTTCGTTAATCTGCTGTGGTTTGTTTATATATTTTGGGCATGTTAGTTTTCACGTTATTTGTGTGATGCAGCGATGAAAAATCAAAGATGCATAAATGCAGGCACGTGAAACACAACAATTATTGATTGGTGATTTACATATTGACCAAAAATTGATGGTAAAGGTTTGCTTTTTGTTAGAAATAATTTTTATCTTTTCATAAGCACCTAAAATACCGTAGTATGTCTCTTTTTCGATTTTACGTTGAGACTTTCAGGCCAAACATATTGTTGAGGATTTGCAGGCAGAGGTTCTCCGCCATTTAACATGATATGTAGATGCAGCTGCAGCTGCCTTCCAGGGCCTTGGAGTTTATTGACTTGCGGCCGGTCCACTCATTGTGGACGGAAAATTGCTCTGGGGTACATTATATACGGTTTAGACGTCGCAGAATCTATCGCATGTGTTACAGGAATATAAGAGAAGCGGCAAGCATAGTTAGCTGGTTATAGAGTGTGTCAAATAGTTGTCGCAAGTTTGCGACATGGTACTCCTTCCCTGGCTCCTCAGAACACCCCAAGTGACCAAAGACACTATGTCGCAAGTATGCAGCATGGTATTCCTTCCCTGGCTCCTCCGAATCTCCCACGTGACCAAAGGCAATGTTTCAAGAGTATTCCTCCCCCGGCTCCTAAATTGGGTATAAAAGGCCTGGTCGCGGGGCCAAAAGCGGTCAGTTGGTTATCTGGCGGTGACCGGCAGGGCACGATGCTTCGGCTGTGTTGCGCTTGTCGCGACAGCGTGTCCTATTGCTGATTCAACTTCGGACGAGGGCTCTGCCAAGGTTATGTGTGTCTTGACCGCGTCCACCCTGTCATACTCCCTTCCTTTCCGACGGACGAGGGCCCTACCTAGGTTACCAGTCTCGTGACTGAGCCTAACATGCCTTCACCCTTTCCCAGGTAATTTACCGCACTAGCGCTGGGTTGCTGAGGGTCTAGCCATCCATAATTTGCTTATACCTATGTAAATAGTGTAATACTCCTGATGTTGTCTAATATACAATTGTTTGGGTGAAACTCGGTGTATTTATTCTGAGTTTCTCCGATACCCTTTGTGTCGCACTATAGATACGCCCCTTGCGACATAGTAAACATTAAATTGACACGCATTTCTCGAATCCTTAAAATTAAAATTACAATAAGAATGACGGAAAGAGTGTAATGAAAGAATTATTAAACGAGAATGAGGAAAAATAATTTATACAGGACTTAGTATCGAGGAGGGAGCATCAAAATTTTTTTCTGGTTAAAACACTCCCCGCATTGGTAATCAAATGCCAAAGTTAAAAACATCTGACTATTACCATATGATCCAAAGTTTTTATGGCTCATTTTTGTTAAGATATTGCTTTAATCTTCATATTAACCACTATTTGAAAATCAAAGATAAATTCTTTGTTAATATTTATCGATCCTATTGCCTAGATATATACCGGTAAATATTGTTTCATCAAGAAACATTCTAATTATACTTTCCCACTTGCGGTTCAAACCTTGGGCAAAAATAAAAAAGAGCATGGGCACGATTACGCTTCCGTAAGGTACACCCGAGGTCACTCGTGCGCAATCTGAAATAGAGCACCGTTCTATCGTGCGCTTAATGAGTACTCACGCGCGAACACGTACAAATACGATGTACACTTGGAAGAATCGGCAATACCAAGCCATGTTAAATATGGAAACAAATATAAAGGACCTTCACGAATAAATTTTGTTCTGTTTCGGCGGTCATTGCGTCTTCGCCGTAAAGAGAAGAGCGGCTCGTTCGGCCGAAACCTCGACAACCCCGTTTAACCCCAAGACCACGTCCATTCATTCCATGGGCGTTCGCGAAGGAAGCTCTTCCCGCGCGCGATCTCAAATCCACCCGCACCCACAGGTGGCATATTACTCTCCCCCCCTTCCCTTCACACGTTCACTTACCTCCTTACTGAACCCCCTCCTCATCCACCCCCAAACAGCCCCGTGCCCGCCTTTCCAGAGGGTCCACTTCCTTTCCGCGCGCCATTCGCCTCGCAACCTCAATTCTTCAAAATCCCTTCCCTTGCCCACGCATCCCTATTCCTCGAGATTTCTGACCCAACATTCCCCCCCCCCTGCAGCCCACAGGGTGCCCTCCCGCCCTACAGCCTCCTCCCCCCGAATCCCTCCTTTCGCCGGCGAAGCATACGTCAGTCCCCCCAGGAGCGTCGCCTCCCGCCTCTCGCCCCTTCCATCCCACCCCCCCCGACTCTCCCTCGGGATTCCGCTCTCTCTTAAGTCTCTCCCTTACACCCTCACCCTCTCCATTCCCCAAACCCCTTTTTGCGTTTTTCCGCCCCCTTGATTCTCCTACAGATACAAGATGGGCACTACTTGCGCCCTTTGCGTGACTGCTTTCCTCACCCTATCCGGTAATAATTCCTGTGCCGATTTCCTTAAGCTCCGATATTATACCTTGTCTTTTTCCTCTTTATTTATGCTTGTATAAAGTGCATTCGAAAAAATTCTGAAGGGGCGTAGCTATAGAGCGAAGAAGTTATATACGCGAACTATTTTACAAATACTACTACTTTTAATATACTAAATTTTCATGAAGCATCAAGAAAAAGGTTAAGGGCTCGATAGCAGAGACAAAATGGGAGTTAGTACAACTTGAAACGCGCTACGAAATATCGAGGTACAAAACAGTAACAATTAAATGTAAACATTAAAATTGAAGGAAATATTAGACGAGGATTTGTATTACATGTATATGTATATATGGGTCGCGGTAGTCCAGTGGGTAGAGCGTTGGACTACTGACCGGAGGGTCCCGGGTTCGATTCTCGGGTAATGCACTGGGCACCTACAGCTCCACCTAGTAGTGGGTGTTCTCTAAGATCACCTATTAAACCGACCTTCGGGTTGATTACTGAGTTTATGGTTTTTTATGCTTTATATATATATATATATATATATATATATATATATATATATATATATATATATATATATATATATATATATATTTATATATATATATATATATATATATATATATATATATATTTATATATATATATATATATATATATATATATATTTATATTTATATATATATATATATATATATCCCGCCCCGGAGAATAACCTTGCCGTGGTGGAAGGGCTTGTGCGTTCCGATGACCCCTAGAGCTGTGCTGGCGGGAGTAATAATAATTGCTCCTGGTAGGGTCTCCCATGCCAGATAGGTCGAAAGTTAGAAGCCAGACGAAAGGTAGTCCACACAGCGTCTGTTCCTCAGTGAGGCGGCGGCAATTGCGTCTGACCCCAGTGGGGCGGCCAGTAAGTGATGGTGCCACGTTAAAAACACTATGGAGGAAGACAACGGAAAACAACCTGAATTATCATTCCAAAGATTAACATGATGGACTATACAGAGATTTTGAGTCCTGGAAACTACGGTGCTCGGCCCAATCGGCTGTGTGTCGTGCCCGGCAGCGGGGGAGGCAAGGCTTCCGCGGTCGTCATCCCACGAAATCCTTGCAAAGGAAACCAACAGCAGCAGGACAGAAGACGCAGGAGAAGAAGACAACATTAGTTAAAATAGAAACGTGGAATGTTAGGGCAATGGTGAGGGCCAGGATATTGGAGAATGTTAAGCGAGAGATGGAAAGGGGAAATAAAGATATTTTAGGCCTATGCGAGGTGAGATGGAAAGTTAGCGGGGGTTACTGTAGTGGTAATTATACAAATAATATACAGCGGCGGGGACGAGAGCCAGCCAGGGGTTGCCATAGTATTAAATGAAGAGGTAGGAAGAAGCGTAGTCAACATAGAGCAGGTAACGGATAGAATACCACTAGTGGAGATAAAAGCAGAACCGACGAACTTGGTTATTAGTCAGGAATACATGCCACCGAGAAACCATAAGGAAGAAGAGGTCAATAGGATATACCATCAGTTAGAGGACATATTCACGTGTGTTCCGGGAGGGAAACATTTGATAGTGATGGGGGATTGGAATGCGACGGTAGGCGAAGAAAGAGATGGTGACGAGGTCGGGGACTGCGGTTTAGGCACGAGGAATGACCGCGGGGAGAAAGAAGTTGAGTTCTGCAGGAGACAGGGGCTAGTCATAACCACCACTTGGTTTAGTCACCACAAAAGACGCAGGTATACATGGAAAATGCCAGGTTACTCAGAAAGGTGTCAGCTGGATTATATTCTGGTTAGAACCAGGTTTAGGAACAGTGTGATAAATTCGCCCAGCTTCCCGGGAGCGGATGTGGACTCTGGCCACAATTTAGTTGTTATGAAATGTAGCGTCCGTTTCAAATAGATAAGTCAGGGGCGGCGGGTTAGAAAATGTAATGTAGAAGCATTAAATGGGTTGGAAAGAAAGGAATACAAACAGGCGGTAAGGAAAACATGAAGCATGGTAAAGAGCTAAGCACCATGGAATAAAAATGGGAAAGTATCAAAAAAGGATTTTCTAAAGCCGCAAAAGACACTACTTTGACAGTAGGGACGTAAGAAGAAGAATTACGCTAGGCAAAGAGGCTTTCACAAGGAGGAGGGAGTTGATAACGGGGACTTTAAGTAAGGATGTTAAGAAAAGACTCGTAAAAACTTTGGTATGGAGCGTAGCTATGTGCGGCGCGGAAACGTGGTCATTGAAGCAGAAGGTTAGACGTAGACGAGAGGCTTTTGAAATATGGGTGTGGAGAAGAATGGAGAAGGTGAAATGGAAAGAGAATAAAACAAAAGAGGAAGTTCTTGGTAAGGTGGGCGAAGAAAGGGGTTTGTTGGGAGAAATCCTAAGTTGGCAGGAAAAGTGGCTGAAGGGGGTATTGGCCGGCAGCGGGATGTGGAAGACTGAAAAAGAGTGGAGAATGTTATGCAAACGAGGAAAGTGAAGGAACAGGATAGGGATATTGGACGTGATGAAGGGAGGAAGAAAGTCCTCAGAGAAGCAGAGGGAAGACATATATATACATACATATATATATATATATGTATATATATACATATATATATACATACATATATATATATATATATATATGTATATATATATATATATATATATATATACTATATATACATATATATATATACTATATATACATATATATATATATATATATATATATATATATATATATATATATATATATATGTATATGTGTGTAACCAGAAACACAATAATCAACCCGAAGGTCGGTGTGGTAGGTGATGGTAGAGTTCACCTAGTACCAAGCCCTATGCGGCGTATGAAATTCAAACTTCAGGGTAGATGGGCCAGTTCCTTTCCGTTTGCCGCTTATGGTTTCCCAGGAAAATCTGTTATCCGAAAAATCACAAAGCTTTGGTTGAGCTGCAGGTGCCCAGAGTGTTGCATCCCCCTCCCCGCCGCAGTTGCCAAGAGCGCTGAATCCCCTCCAGTCAGTAGTCCAACGCTCTACCCCCTGGACTTCCACGACACACACATCTTTTGTTGTGCATGTTTATATATTAAAAAATATGTATTTGTATATATATATATATATATATATATGTATATATATGTATATATATATATATATATATATATATATATATATATATATATATATATATATCCTTCGCCGCACTACAACCTTGACGTGGTGGAAGGGCTTGTGCATTCCGATGACCCCTAGAGCTGTGCTGGCGGGAGTAATAATAATTGCTCCTGGTAGGGTCACCCATGCCAGATAGGTCGAAGGTTAGGAGGCAGACGAAAGGTAGTCCACTCAGCATCTGTTCCTTAATGAGACGGCTGCAATGGCGCCTGACCCCAGTGGTGCAGCCAGTAAGTGGTGGCATCACGTTAAAATCACTATTGAGGAAGGCAAGGGGAAACTATCTCAAGTATCATTCCCAAGATTTAAACGAAGGGCAATTAAGGAATTTTGAGTCGTGGCAACTTCTGGGCTCGGCCAAATCGGCAGTGTGTTGTGCCCGGCAGCGGGGGAGACAAGGCTTCCGCGGTCGTCATCCCATTCTTTTAAGGGAAAACCGGCAACAGCAGAAAAGAAGACGCAGAAAAAGAAGACAGCATTAGTTAAAATATGAACGTGGAATGTTAGGACAACGATGTGGACAAGGAAATTAGAGAATATTAAGCGAGAGATGGAAAGGGGAAATATAGATATTTTAGGTCTATACGAGGTGAGATAGAAGGATAGCTGGGATTACTGGAGTGTTACAAATAGAAGAATATGCAGCGGCGGGGACGAAAGCCAATGATGGGTCGCCTTAGTATTAAATGGGGAGGTAGGAAGAAGCGTAGTAACATAGAGCAGGTAACGGATAGACCATTGCTAGCAGACGTAAAAGCAGAACCGATGAACTTGGTAATTATTCAGGTATACATGTCACCGAGAAACCATAAGGAGGAAGAGGTCGATAGGAAATACGATCAGTTAAAGGACATAATCGCGTGTGTTCCTGCAAGGAAACATTTGATAGTGATGGGGGATGAGAATAAGACGGTAGGCGAAGGAAGAGATGGCGATGAGGTCGGGGACTAAGGTTTGGGAACGAGGAATGATCGCGGGAAGAAAGCAGTTGAGTTTTGCAGCAGACAGGGCTTAGTCATCACCAGCACTTGGTTTAGACACCACAAAAGACGCAAGTATACTTGGAGAATTCCAGGTGACTAAGAAAGGTATCAGATAAATTATATTCTGGTGTGACACAGTTTTAGGAAGAGTGTGATAAATTTGCACAGCTTCCCGGGAGCGGATGCGGACTCTGACCATAATTTAGGTTTTATGAAATGTAGCGTCAGTTTCAAAAAGTGATAGGAAGTGTGACGGGTAAAAAATGCAATGTAAAAGCATTAAATGGGTTGAAAAGGAAGGTGTACCAACAGGCTTTAGAGGAAATCATGGAGGATTGTAAGGAGCTGAATGCTATCGAAGAAAAATTGAAACGTATCTAGGAAGGGTTGTCT
The DNA here is from genome assembly GCF_022747635.1 of Hetaerina americana. NCBI lineage: Eukaryota > Metazoa > Arthropoda > Insecta > Odonata > Calopterygidae > Hetaerina > Hetaerina americana. Next base: position 14,867 of record NW_027286394.1, read on the forward strand.
AAAACCGCAAAAGGAACTATTCATCTACATCTACATCATTACCGTTCAAGCCACCAAAAATGTGTGTGGCAGGGGTGCAGCACCAGGAGGAAAGGGTAAGGGATGAGGGGGTTAGGGTTTTTCAAATGGATGGGGAAAGGTAAGGGGGAAATGCAAAAAAAATATACAATAATATAATAGTATAACCATGCGCAGTCGCTACCTTGTAGGTTATTACTTATTATGTCGAGCCGGCTGCTGGGGGATTTCGATTACAAGCATTCTGGTCTCTTATTGTTCTTGGAAAAAATGACCATTTAAACCTGTCTGCCTTGCAGTCAATCTCTGTAATCTCATATTCGTGATCCCTCCGCCCGTAATACGTTGGGGTTCGTATTATGCTCTTGGTGTCATCGGAAAAGGACCCATCTTTAAATGTTTTAATAAGTTTAATCTATATTGTAAACGCCGCTGTGTAAGGGAATCCGAACCTGAATTTTCCAGCAAAGTTGTTACGCTACTGGGTTGGTCATAATTTTTGACAAATCTAGCCCCCCTCCGCTGAACTCGATCCAATTCCGAAATCAAATTATTCTCTTTAGGATCCCATATACTGGAAGCATACCCTAGGTGGGGCATGACTAGGGCAAGAAAACATCGTTCCTTCACTTTTTCGTCACATTTACCCAGCACTCTTTTTACAAATCCCAATTTTTCATTAGCGCGACCGCACATTTCCCGTATGTGCTTTCCTCAGGACAGGTCGTGAGTAGTTGTTACGCACAAGTATTTAAAGGAATCTACCCACGCCATTTCTGTTTGTTTCACTTTGTAGCTAAATAGGAGGGGTGTTACACTTTTCCCAAAAATGTATTACGACGCATTTTTCAAATTTAATTCCAATTGCCATGTATCGCACCAAGTCTGGATTGCATTTAGGTCGTTAGCTAACGTGACTCTGCCTTCGCGACTTCGAATTTCCCCATAAATCCCCGCATCGTCAGCAAAAAGACGTAGCCTGCTATTAATCACGGTACTGAGGTCATTTATGTAAATAAGAAACAAGAGGGGGCCCATGACACTTCCCTGTGGTACACCCGACGTGACCTTGACAGTATCGGATGATACGCCGTCCAGAACGACTGTTTAAACACAATTTCTGAAGAGTTGCCTAATCAAGCATATGACACTCCCGTGTATTCCATAACTTTCCAACTTAGCGAGTAACTTACAATGAGGGACTTTATCAAAAGCCCTTTTAAAATCTTGAAATATTGCATCAACAGGAATATTACTATATTGGAACCGTGAAAAGGACTAGGAATCCATGGGTCACGGATGAGATGATTACAAGGATTGATGAGAAGAGAAAATGGACAAATGTAAACACGGAGTTAGGCAAAAAGCAACAGAGCATTAAACAATAAATTGTGGCGGGCAACAAATAAAGCAAAAGAAGGATGGTGGAAGACGCAGTGCGAGGATATGGAAAGTTTGCAGATGACGGGTGAAATTGGTGCGGTGTACAGAGTTAGTGCAAAGTTAAATCTTTATTGGGAAGTAAGAAAGGAACATCTATGCTAACAGTTAGGCTAGTTAAGAGGCGGAGAGGATAATAGTTGACGCAGGGAAGATCCAAGAGAGATGGAGAGAATATATAGAAGAACTGTTTAGTACAGAACTTAGACCAACAAATTTAGGCATCGAAAACGAACAAGACGTAGAGGAGGATAGCTTAGGTCCAGGCATACACGACGAGGAAATAGAAAGGGCATTAAAGGAGATGACGCTAAATAAGGCCTTTGTTTACATTCCTGTGGGACTACTGAAATGTATAGGAAAATGTGGGAGGAAGAGGCTATTTGGGCTGATTCGTAGTATATATGAAGAAGGAATCGGCCCGGAGGACTTTGTGAGATCAGTGTTAGTTCCCATTCCGAAAAAGGTAAATGCTACGTCATGTGAGGAGTACAGGAAAATAAGTTTGATATCCCACGCAGGTAAAGTTGTTCTTAGGTCCATAAACAAAAGGATACAGAGAAGGGCAAATGATTATTTAGGGGATGATCAGTTTGGGTTTAGGAAGGGGAAAGTACGCATGTTGCCAATGGAGCAAAGAGATTACAAATCGAGAGGAATATAGAATACAATCAGGACGTAGTTGCCTGATTAATAATCTCATTACTGCAATGGCATCACGCGTACCTCTCACCTTCCTAAAACCAAAGTGATCATCCCCTAAATAATTATCTACTGTCTATGCTTTTTTTATTATACTGAGAACAACTTAAGCAGCGCAGGGTATCAAACTTAATATCCTGTAGTCCTCTATGATGCAGCGTATACTTTTTCCGGATTAGGAACTAAAAGTAAACTCACAAAGTCTACCGGCCAGATTCCTTCCATATGGATATATATATATATATATATATATATATATATATATATATATATATATATATATATATGTATATATATATATATAGATATATATATATACATATATAATGCCACCGAGCAACCATAAGGAAGAAGATGTCGATAGGATATACGATCAGTTAGAGGACATGATCGCGTGTGTTCCTGCAGGGAAACATTTGATAGTGATGGGGGATTGGAATATGACGGTAGGCGAAGGAAGAGATAGTGATGAGGTAGGGGACTACGGTTTAGGTACGAGGAATGACCGCGGGGAGAAAGCAGTTGAGTTCTGCAGGAGACAGGGGTTAGTCATCACCAACACTTGGTTTAGACACCACAAAAGACGCAGGTATACATGGAAAATGCCAGGTGACTCAGGAAGATATCAGCTAGATTATATCCTGGTTAGACACAGGTTTAGGAAGAGTGTGATAAATTCCCACAGCTTCCCGGGAGCGGATGCGGACTCAGACCACAATTTAGTTGTTATGAAATGTAGCGTACATTTCAAAAAGATAAGGCAGGGGCATCGAGTTAGAAAATGGAATGTAGAAGCATTAAATGGGTTGAAAAGGAATGAATACAACCAGGCGGTAGAGAAAATCATGGAGGATGGCAAAGGGCTTATTACTATCGAAGAAAAATGGGAAATGATCAAGAAAGGGTTGTCTAAAGCGGCAAAAGACACTATTGGAACCGTTAACGCTAAAAGGACTAGGAATCCATGGATCACGAATGAGATGATTACAAAGATGGATGAGCGGCGAAAATGGAAGAATATAAATACAGAATTAGGGAAAATGAAGTACAAAGAATTGAACAATAAATTGAGGCGGGCAACAAATAAGGCAAAAGACGCATGGTGGAAGACGCAGTGCGAGGATATGGAAAGTCTCCAGAGGAAGGGTGAAATCGGTGCGATGTACAGCAAAGTTAAATCGTTATCGGGAAGTAAGAAAGGAAGAGCTATGCTAATAGTTAGAGATAATGCGGGTAAGGTAATAGTTGACGCTGGAAAGATCCAAGAGAGATGGAAGGAGTATATAGAAGAACTGTATAGTAAAGAACTCTGACCAACAAAGTTAGACATTGAAAAAGAAACTGACGTAGAGGAAGACAGCTTAGGTCCAGGCATACTAGATAATGAGATAGAAAGGGCATTAAGGTAGATGAAACTAAATAAGGCCGTGGGGGTAGATAACATTCCCATGGAGCTTTTAAAATGCTTAGGAAAATGTGGGAGGGGTAGGCTATATGGGCTGATCCGTAGCATTTATGAGGAGGGAATCTGGCCGGAAGACTTTGTGAGATCAGTTTTAGTTCCTATTCCGAAAAAGGTAATGGCCACGTCATGTGAGAACTATCGGACAATTAGTTTGATATCCCACGCAGTTAAAGTTGTTCTCAGGATCATAAACAAAAGGACAGAGAGTAGGGCAAATGATTACTTAGGGGATGATCAGTTTGGGTTTAGGAAGGGGAGAGGTACGCGTGATGCCATTGCAGTAATGAGATTATTAATCGAGAGGAATATAGAACATAACCAGGAGGTTATGTTCTAAAAAAAAAATTTGCCTGTTTCGTAGATTTCGAAAAAGCGTTTGATAGAGTGAATTGGGAAAAACTAATGAGTATAATCGGAAAAGAGGAATAGATTGGAGAGAAAGGAGGCTAATCCGCAACCTGTACATGTCTCAGACTGCTCAGATGAGGGTGGGAAACGGGGAGTCAGGATGGGCTGTGTTAGGAAGGGGTGTAAGGCAGGGTTGCCCATTATCACCGTTGCTGTTCAACCTGTATGCAAGGGAAATGGCCAAAGAGGCATGGGAAGAACTCGAGGCAGGAATGAAAGTGGGCGGGGGATTCGTAAAATCAGTTAGGTTTGCTGATGACCAAGCTTTAGTTTGTCAGTCAGCCAAGGGGTTGCAAGGATTGCCGAGTGAAATGGAAATTCAGTACGACAGGTATGGGATGAGAATCAATATTAATTAAACAAAGGTTATGCGATTTTCTAGAAATAAAAAGTCTAAGCTTAACATTAAAATAGGAGGGCAAAAACTAGAGCAGGTAGAACAGTTTACCTATCTCGGCAGTGTTTTGGACATCACGGTCAAAGTAGTAGGGACGTAAGGAGAAGAATTGCGCTAGGCAAAGAGGCTTTTCAAGGAGGAAGGAGTTAATGACGGGGACGTTGAGTAAGGATGTTAAGAAAAGACTCGTAAAAACTTTGGTATGGAGCGAAGCTATGTACGGCGCTGAAACGTGGTCATTGAAGCAGCAGGATAGACATAGACGAGAGACTTTTGAAATGTGGGTGTGGAGAAGAATGGAGAAGGTGCAATGGACAGAGAAGAAAACAAATGAGGAAGTACTTGGTATGGTGGGCGACGAGAGGGGTTTGTTGGGAGCATCCCTATGGAGGCAGGAAAAGTGGATGAAGGGGATGTTGACCGGCAGTGGGATGTTGAAGACTGTAATCGAGGGTAGAATGTTGGGCAAAAGAGGAAAGGGAAGGAACAGCATAGGGATGTTGGACGGGATGAAGGGAGGAAGGAAGTACTCAGAGATGAAGAGGGAACTGATATAGAGTAGGATGATGGATTTTGTGTTTTGTTAGGAGTAATAAAATATTTGTTTGGTAGTTGTGTCCATCCAAAAACCTACCTTAACCGGTAGATTACCTTTAAAAATAAAATATATATTTACAGGTATATTTATATATTTATATATACGTGGGTCGCGGTAGTCCAGTGGGTAGGGCGTTGGACTGCTGATCGGAGGGTCCCGGGTTCGATTCCCGGGGTAGGCACTCCGGGAACCTGCAGCTCCACCCAAGCTAAAGTGATTTTTCGGGTACTAGGTCATCCTGGGAAACCATAACCGGCACAGGGAAAGGAATTGGCCCCCCTTACCTGATGTGTGAATTTTCACATGCCGTATAGGGCTTAATACTGGGTGATCTCTACCATCACCTAATAAACCGACCTTTGGGTTGATTACTGTGTTTATATATATATATATATATATATATATATATATATATGTACACACACGTATATATATGTATATACACGTATATACATATATACATATATACATATATACATATATATATATATATATATATATATATATATATACAAATATATTCAGATAATTCAGATTCTGAAGACGACAGCCGTGCTGTCGAAACGTAAAATAACAAATTGTGAGTGTCCTTTCTTTTTGTCTCTATATTCTAAAAATCTACATCTTGTGTTTTTATATATTTGTGTGTCGCCGATGAGCGTTCCATTTCGAAGATATTTTATATATATATATATATAAATATATATATATATATATATATATATATATATATATATATATATATATATATATACTATATATATATATGTATACAGATATATGTATATATTAGGGATTTCGTAGAAAGTAACAGGGAAGTGTTGAATAAAATTCTTGGACAGCAAAAATTAATTTAAGAAGGCATAAAAATAACAGAACACTCGCACATTATTTGTTGATAATTTCCACGGAAGTTAGTTCCGTCGTCATCGTAAGAAACATATGTACTTTTGTTATTCTTCTCTAGCGTGTTTTCAATTTCTCCTTTGGTGGGTGAAACAGCACCCTGATGCCATCTCTTGGCCAAAAGAGTTTTTTAATTTAATTTAATTTTTTAATTTTTGGACCCATTTTACCAATGGTTTCCTGGGTCCACTTTTATTTTACTTCACAGTTAGTTGGGGATTCCTTTGAATCTTAGTTCCCCTTTTTACAAACAATAATGAGACATAAGGAAACAACTTACATAACAAAACAGACAAAAATAATCAGACATAAGGAAAGTTTTTCTAAAATTTTAACATCTACAGGTGCTTATATATGTTGGGAGTTAAACTAATGATAAACAATTCAAGAAAAAAAAAAAAATCACTCAATAGACATATAGAATACATTGCTACATTTTACATAAAATTTTACACAAAATATTTCCCAGTTAGTTCGCTTGTTGTGGTTCACTATTTGCTGGTTTTCTTATTGCAAATTTTCCGAGCAGGTTATTGTTGTTCTGTAGGCAAAATGTGACCATTTCCCTAAAGCTCGTTAGCTTCTCTTCCATATTGTTCCATAAGAGTTGCCGCTCTGTCTCATAGTAAACACAATCCTCCACTCTGTGTTCTGCTGTGTCTTCTTTTCCACAGTTACACCGAGGGGTAAAACATTTCCCTATGAAGTTTAAGTAGGAGTTAAAGTTTCCATGTCCGGTTAACACTTGTGTGCTTGCTGATGTGTGTTTAATATTTAATTTAATCCGGTCATCTATGTTCGGAAATATACGGTGTGTTTTCCTTCCCTTTTCTGTTCTGTTCCATTCGTCGTTCCATTCTCTATGTGTTTCCTGTCTCAGTAGTCTTTTTAATTTTGATATTTGTACTGCATGGCCAAAAGAGTTGTGGCACTTGGCGACATCTTAGACCCACGGATCTCAGTGAAATATACGTTTTCTCGGTATCTGTTCACCGAGTGTCTTAAATTCGCCGGCGTCCGAGCCTTCGGCCGTCGGAACCTTTAGAGCGGTACTACCGCACTCTCTCGGAAATACAGGTTCCGATCGTGTTATGTTTTAGCGGCTGTTTACTGCTCAGTTCTTTAAGAAGCGTGCGGTTCCAATCTTAGCTTCTTCCGCCGTGGAGGCCGTGCTTTCGTTTTGTTTATTGGGTCAAGATTGACCTTGACTCCTGGTGTAGAGCTGTTTTTTTTCTTTCTTGCAGTGCTTTCGTTGCGCTCTCCTTTGTTTTCGCGCTTACGTGCTCAATTTGATTTGTTTTAAAATGGTCATGCGTCGCGTAAACACGCTCGCCTTGCAAGTTGATGAAAGGCGAAGCCCCCTAATCCGTTGGAGGTCCACCTCTTTACACTTGAGTCGCTGGGCCTCACACCCGAAGAGATTGCGGCGATCCAATTTGGATATAACCGCCAATTGGTATTCCTGCAGTTGGCAGTTGAAGCTACTATGTAGAGGACTCTAGATAATATCCCACGAAAACTACCGCTTCCATTCCTAAATTATCCGAGGACGACGATTATCATTGTTGAGTATGTCATGTCAGCGTTCTTTATCTCCCCGTGGAGTCCCCGTTGGAAGACATAAAAGGCGAGCTTCAACGATTTGGAAAAATCCATCGCTCGTGGGAGAATAGGTGGAATGCGACAGGCGCGTGCTGACAGGCACGAGAGTGGTGCGGATGACGGTCGAAAGAAATATATCCTCGTACCTCCCCATCAGCACCAACCGCGCATTCATCATCTACGAGGGTAAGCGCCGAAATTGCGCCCGCTGCAACCAAGAAGGCCACGAGCGTAGGACCTGCCCTCAGAACCAGGGAGGGGAGAGCTATACGGAGGCAATGACAATACAGCCTCCAACTCGAACACCACTGAGGAGCTGGATGAGCCCGAGATGACTGTGGAGGAGAGGGCGCGGTCGCTGATACATATCGAGGGTGCGCCCCCAGCTGTTCCCGCCGAACCCCCGCATCCCCCTCCACTTGGAGGGAAATTTCAGAGGGAGCGAAAGTCGTCAACGGAAGAAAGGGATCCGAAAAAGAAGAGGACGGACGACACTGCACAGCTGATTTCGGACATCGATTGAGCTGAGGTCCCTGCCAGCTTGGATATGCCCCCACGACCATCGGCCCATATTTCTGTGGCCCCATTAAGGGGATGGATCATCCTTCGTGCTTACTTTCCCTGGCCACGCCACCGACGCGCTCTCCGCGCATTCCTTGCATAAAGTGCTTCCAACTCCCACCGAACCATGGGTGAAAGCGGGGTAGGGCGCATCCGACTGCATTCGTCCCCCTTCCCCAAAGGCTGGCCCCTTGATTTCGTTATCACGGAAACTCAAGAAAGTATCTCCGGCCGAGGAAGTTGACACATGTACGAGCAAAACCTTGTCAACGTCAACAATCCCAGACATTCCATCGTCCTTCTCCTTTGAGGACAGCCAAGGTGTCGAAGATCTCCCCAGGGGTCTTCTATGGGTGGACCATTTCGACCGATCTTCTCTGATTGCTCCCGAAGGGGTCCCTTCGGCAGATGACCTCCAATCCGCCTCCCCGGCCCCCCCTGAGGCCACCTCATGGGCCGGGACGGTCTCCAGCTGTGCTAGCTCAAAGAAGGTTCCCCGTGGAACGCTGCCAAATAGCCCGTTCTTTGTAGAGACCACGACTTGCTCTTCCTCTGGGCGGTCGGAGGGGAGGTATGCGGGGACAACTCGAGACCTCGATCGTCGACCCGTTGGACGAAGCGCCCCGGGAAGCGGCGAAGCACTCGTCGCCCGGGTTCGAGCCGCGACCGGAGCGACGTAAGCCACGACTAGGACTCTGGTAAGTTATGTTCGGTCCATAGCTGTACTCTCATTTCACTAATGAATAATATTTCGCTTAATATTGCTGGCGTTTACAGCGCTTTAAAAATATCAGTCCTCCAGCGTTTTCTCCGCGATCTTAGGGCTAATTTAATCCTCCTTCAAGAGTTAGAGAAGGTAATTTCGCCAAGAGTCATACTGGTACCACCCTAGTCCGAAATGGCATTCCGTTCTCTCATGGTCGCCGCCTCCCTTCAGGCCAAATAACGTCCGTTATCGTGAATGGCATCCATATCACAAAACTTTACGCTCATTCTGGTGAGGACCTAGCGCGAAACATATTTCAATGAACTTCTCCTCCCATACCTGTATTCTTTCTCGGGGAAGGCCATATTGGGCGGAGATTTTAACTCCATCTACTGACGAGAGGATAGTGCCTCGAACAGGGATAGGGTGACATACTATCCAAGCCGGGCACTACGCGACTCGCCTTGACTCCATCCGCACCCGGGTGTGTGAACTGATCGCGGCACTCCGTCCCGGTGCAGACCTCGCTGTATGATGCGAAGAGGTTTTCAAATGCCACATTTTCACCCACATCAAAAGGCAAACTTTTGAGTGACGTAGGGAAAAAAGACTCCATTTCTTTCTACCGCCGGGCGGTGGAAGAGCTCCTGCGTAAGGATGTTGCGCCGGAGGGTTTCACGCCGAGGTGTCGTCCCTAAAAAAATTACACTGGGCCACGTGTTCCAAATATACGGTCGCTAAAAGTGGCCAAAATAGCTGGACACGGATATAGGAGACCCCCTAACGCTATCTGAGCTTCGGCGATGGGTGAAATCCAACTCCGGCTCTGGATAGACAGAATCCCCTTCAGAGAATCTGCCGTCGGTGAGACCGACCTCTTTAGGGAAGCGGCCCGGCACTTTGAAAACACCTTTGACAGATAACCTCCATGGAAGGAGGGAGACACAACTCCTCTCCCCCCTCTCCCTTCGCTGCACACTATACATCTCCTCCGTGTTCCGAAAGGGCAAAGCACCCGGCTTGGACGGCCTACCCTTTGAATTTTATTTGGCGAACTGGGATGTTTAAAAACCTATTTTAACCCACCTTTTTAACTGGATTTTAACAAGCGGCTCTCTAACTGCAGGTCAGCGGACCGCCGTGATAACCCTTATACCAAAGAAGACGGGGATCGAGATGGTGCGGGGGCTAACGTACTGGCTTCCCACCATGAGGGCGCGGGTTCAAATCCCGGCGGTGTTGAATATTTTTCAGAGGTATCTCGATCCCTACTTGAGGTGCTTTGTGGAGGGCACTTTGAGTGAGTACGCCGTCCGTCGGATGGGACGTTAAACTGCGGACCCCTTGGCGCCTTTCGTAAAGAGTAGGCTAATGCCGACGCCGGGTTTCTCTCCACCCTTCATCCTTTCCTATCCATCCCCTATGGCGCAAATGACCTTAGCTGTCGGTCGCCTCCCCTCAAAAACTACTACTACCAAAGAAGACGCGACCCAAGTCGTTCAACGACTTCCGGCCAATCGCCCTTTTAAACGCAGATTATAAAATATTGGTGCACGTCTTACGATATTGAATGACGGCTGCTGCCGACATCGTCCTTTCTTTATTCTAGTACACCGTGTTGAAAATGCGAAACATCTTCGATGCAGCACTTTTAATTCGCGACATTTATTTTTCCACACCCTCGTATGGCGATCGTTTTTATCACTGCTAGCTATTGATCTTGAGAAAGCATTTGATCTGGTGGAAGACGATGGCCTTCCCCTAGTACCTCATTCGTGCCGTCTCATCGATGTACACCGGAACATACTCTATAATTAGGATAAACAATACCACCTCGCCGCCCAATCCCGTCAGTAACTCCGCTCGGCAGAGCTGCCCACTGTCAATGCTGCTGTTCGCCCTTGCCTTAGACCTCCTACTCAGACGACTGCAGAGCAGTGGAATCGGTGTACGCCGTCACGGCGCCGTCTGCCTGGGCGTTGCATACGCTGAGGACATAAACGTTTCCATAGACGACCCGTCCCATATGGCTCTAGCCCACGATATATTAACGGCATATAAGCAGGGCGGTATCTTCCTCAACAACCGAAAATCCAGGTTTCTTCTGCTGAAGGGCAACCGGCCATCGACCTCCATCGGTTGGTTAGAAGCGCCCTCACTCAAAATCTTAGGGTTCTGGCCGGAGAAGGAGTTGGCTCCCACGATTGAGCGAAACTGGGGAATTATTGACCATCATGTAAAATAGAGTGATGGAAAGCTTTCATTCCCTTCCCTCAAGATCTTGACATGCGTCCGCCTCCTCAACCAGATTGTACTTGGACCATCTGTGGCCCTTACCCGCCAAATATAATGCATAATTTATTAGAGTGACCAACCAAATGATCTGGAATGGCTAGAGTAAAGCTAGAATAAAGGAAGTGTCCCGAAACCAGCTCCATGGCCCGTTTGAGCAGGGTGGTCTCAATTTAACCTATGCAGCTCTAAAGGCGAAGGTGGTCTACGCGAAGCTTAGCCTGCGCATCCTCGGCGGTGACGACGCTTGGCGCAAGGCACTCCTCAAGGACGCATGGCAGGAACTCGCGCGTGACGACTACCACCGGAGGGCATTTGAAGAAACGAAAAAGGTCGCTTCTCTCCTTCGAGATGGAGAATCAATTATGGTCAAGACCCTGTATCTCAAAGCGCTTCCTGAGCAGCGACAAAATACATCAAAAAGAACGATTTCTTGGAAAAATTGGGCGACCAGCAGGGCAAACGATGATGCACGTAGTGGAATGTTTAACCTAATCGCGAACATAATCATGACGAGGGAAGTGAGGCACCACCTTCGGCTAGCCGATTCGCCCCTTTGACTGTCATGTAGTTGAATAGACAACGTCGCCCATCTGATCCTTGGATGCAACGATAAAATCAGAGAATGGGAAACTGAAAAAGATCTATAAAACCTGGGACGTGTTCGGTGGGGGTGCCATTACCGACATTAATCGGATCACCTTGAACTTTCGGCTCTTTCCGAGCTTCAAATCCATCATAATGACCACGCTATCCGTGGAATTCTCAATACGGTAATAGAGGGGAGAATTTGAGGCAAACGAGGAAAGGGAAGCATCAGGATAGGGATGTTGGACGGGATGAAGTGAGGAAGAAAGTACTCAGACCTGAAGAGGGACCTGATGTAGAGTAGTACGCTGGATCTTGGGTTTGGTTGGGAGTTATGAAATGTTTGTTTGGAAGCTATGTAAATCCAAAATCCTACCTTAACAAGTAGATTACCTAAATATAACATTTGGACGGAACAAAAAAAATAAAATAGATTACCCTCCCTCCCTCACCCCAGAGACCTTCGACCGACCTTTTCCTTAACTTAGCCACTTTCTTCCTCACAAATAAATGATTTTTTATCCTTTGGGTTTTTCTCCTGCAAAGCAGAGGCACAGTGGTTAGATGTAGGATGGCACCATCACAGGCTAATTTCTTCTTGGATCTCGTTGAGAGACTTTTCTTTCGCAAAAACTATTCCAACCATTTTTTTAGGTTTTCTCTATGG
>NW_027286395.1:0-27205 GCF_022747635.1 Hetaerina americana
GTTGTTCATTTTCATTAAAAAAACAAAATAAAACCCAGAATAAATCCTGAAAGACAATAAATGAGCATAAAAGATGCTTCAGCGCTAGTGTTAATGTTACTGAAAGAGCCCAAATTTCTAAAACTATTGCGAAAAACAACATTTTTCTGTTTTAAAGTAAATGTTTGAGGTGTATAGAAGGCAATTATTTCATTTTAAGAAATTTTAATTTTTCACATTTTTCCATGAACAGTGCCAATACCCCCCCCTTTGGGTTCTAGGTGAAAATCTCACTCGACACAAATCAAACAAAAATGTTTCCATGGTTTGTATCGTTGTTCATTTTCATGAAATAAACCAAATAAAACCCAGAATAAATCCTGAAAGACAATAAATGAGCATAAAAGATGCTTCAGCGCTAGTGTTAATGTTAATAAAAGAGCCCAAATTTATAAAAATATTGCGAAAAACAACTTTTTTCTGTTTTAAAGTGAATGTTTGAGGTGTATAGAAGGCATTTATTTCATTTTAAGAAATTTTAATTTTTCACATTTTTCCATGAACAGTGCCAATACCCCCCCCTTTGGGTTCTAGGTGAAAATCTCACTCGACACAAATCAAACAAAAATGTTTCCATGGTGTATATTGTTGTACATTTTCATGAAATAAACAAAATAAAACCCAGAATAAATCCTGAAAGACAAAAAATGAAAATAAAAGATGCTTCAGCGCTAGTTTTAATGTTACTAAAAGAGCCCAAATTTCTAAAAATATTGCGAAAAATAACATTTTTCTCTTTTAAAGTGAATGTTTGAGGTGTATAGAAGGCATTTATTTCATTTTTAGAAATTTTAATTTTTCACATTTTTCCATGATAAGTGCCAATACCCCCCCCTTTGGGTTCTAGGTGAAAATCTAACTCGACAGAAATCAAACAAGATGTTTCCATGGTGTGTATTGTTGTTCATTTTCATGAAATAAACAAAATAAAACCAAGGATAAATCCTGAAAGACAATAAATGAGCAAAAAGATTCTTCAGCGCTAGTGTTAATGTTACTAAAAGAGCCCAAATTTCTAAAAATATTGCGAAAAACAACATTTTTCAGTTCTAAAGTGAATGTTTGAGGTGTATAGAAGGCATTTATTTCATTTCAAGAAATTTTAATTTTTCACATTTTTCCATGAAAAGTGTCAATACCCCCCCCTTTGGGTTCAAGGTGAAAATCTCACTCGACACAAATCAAACAAAAATGTTTCAATGGTGTGTATCGTTGTTCATTTTCATGAAATAAACAAAATAAAACCCAGAATAAATCCTGAAAGACAATAAATGAGCATAAAAGATGCTTCAGCGCTAGTGTTAATGTTACTAAAAGAGCCCAAATTTCTAAAAATATTGCGAAAAACAACATTTTTCTCTTTTAAAGTGAATGTTTGAGGTGTATAGAAGGCATTTATTTCATTTTTAGAAATTTTAATTTTTCACATTTTTCCATGAAAAGTGTCAATACCCCCCCCCTTTGGGTTCTAGGTGAAAATCTAAATCGACACAAATCAAACAAAAATGTTTCCATGGTGTGTATTGTTGTTCATTTTCATTAAAAAAACAAAATAAAACCCAGAATAAATCCTGAAAGACAATAAATGAGCATAAAAGATGCTTCAGCGCTAGTGTTAATGTTACTAAAAGAGCCCAAATTTCTAAAAATATTGCGAAAAACAACATTTTTCTGTTTTAAAGTGAATGTTTGAGGTGTATAGAAGGCAATTATTTCATTTTAAGAAATTTTAATTTTTCACATTTTTCCATGAACAGTGCCAATACCCCCCCCCTTTGGGTTCTAGGTGAAAATCTCACTCGACACAAATCAAACAAAAATGTTTCCATGGTTTGTATCGTTGTTCATTTTCATGAAATAAACCAAATAAAACCCAGAATAAATCCTGAAAGTCAATAAATGAGCATAAAAGATGCTTCAGCGTTAGTGTTAATGTTAATAAAAGAGCCCAAATTTATAAAAATATTGCGAAAAACAATTTTTTTCTATTTTAAAGTGAATGTTTGAGGTGTATAGAAGGCATTCATTTCATTTTTAGAAATTTTAATTTTTCACATTTTTCCATGAAAAGTGTCAATACCCCCCCCTTTGGGTTCTAGGTGAAAATCTCACTCGTCACAAATCAAACAAAAATGTTTCCATGGTGTGTATTAATGTTCATTTTCATGAAATAAACAAAATAAAACCCAGAATAAATCCTGAAAGTCAATAAATGAGCATAAAAGATGCTTCAGCGCTAGTGTTAATGTTACTAAAAGAGCACAAATTTCTAAAAATATTGCGAAAAACAACATTTTTCTGTTTTAAAGTGAATGTTTGAGGTGTATAGAAGGCATTTATTTCATTTTTAGAAATTTTAATTTTTCACATTTTTCCATGAAAAGTGCCAATACCCCCCCCTTTGGGTTCTAGGTGAAAATCTAACTCGACACAAATCAAACAAGATGTTTCCATGGTGTGTAATAATGTTCATTTTCATTAAAAAACAAAATAAAACCCAGAATAAATCCTGAAAGACAATAAATGAGCATAAAAGATGCTTCAGCGCTAGTGTAAATGTTACTTAAAAAGCCCAAATTTCTAAAAATATTGCGAAAAACAACATTTTTCTGTTTTAAAGTGAATGTTTGAGGTGTATAGAAGGCATTTATTTCATTCTAAGAAATTTTAATTTTTCACATTTTTCCATGAAAAGTGTCAATACCCCCCCCTTTGGGTTCTAGGTGAAAATCTTACTCGACATAAATCAAACAAAAATGTTTCCATGGTGTGTATTAATGTTCATTTTCATCAAATAAACAAAATAAAACCCAGAATAAATCCTGAAAGACAAGAAATGAGCATAAAAGAAGCTTAAGCGCTTGTGTTTATGTTACTAAAAGAGCCCAAATTTCTAAAAATATTGCGAAAAACAACAATCTTCTGTTTTAAAGTGAATGTTCGAGGTGTATAGAAGGCATTTATTTCATTTTTAGAAATTTTAATTTTTCACATTTTTCCATGAAAAGTGCCAATACCCCCCCCCCTTTGGGTTCTAGGTGAAAATCTCACTCTTCACAAATCAAACAAAAATGTTTCCATGGTGTGTATTAATGTTCATTTTCATCAAATAAACAAAATAAAACCCAGAATAAATCCTGAAAGACAAGAAATGAGCATAAAAGAAGCTTCAGCGCTAGTGTTTATGTTACTAAAAGAGCCCAAATTTCTAAAAATATTGCGAAAAACAACATTTTTCTGTTTTAGAGTGAATGTTTGAGGTGTATAGAAGGCATTCATTTCATTTTTAGAAATTTTAATTTTTCACATTTTTCCATGAAAAGTGTCCCTTTGTGTTCTAGGTGAAAATCTCACTCGTCACAAATCAAACAAAAATGTTTCCATGGTGTGTATTAATGTTCATTTTCATGAAATAAACAAAAAAAAACTCAGAAAAAATCCTGAAAGACAATAAATGAGCATAAAAGATGCTTCAGCGCTAGTGTTAATGTTACTAAAAGAGCCCAAATTTCTAAAAATATTGCGAAAAACAACATTTTTCTGTTTTAAAGTGAATGTTTGAGGTGTATAGAAGGCAATTATTTCATTTTAAGAAATTTTAATTTTTCACATTTTTCCATGAACAGTGCCAATACCCCCCCCTTTGGTTTCTAGGTGAAAATCTCACTCGACAAAAAACAAACAAAAATGTTTCATGGTTTGTATCGTTGTTCATTTTCATGAAATAAACCAAATAAAACCCAGAATAAATCCTGAAAGACAATAAATGAGCATAAAAGATGCTTCAGCACTAGTGTTAATGTTAATAAAAGAGCCCAAATTTATAAAAATATATCGAAAAACAACTTTTTTCTGTTTTAAAGTGAATGTTTGAGGTGTATAGAAGGCATTTATTTCATTTTTAGAAATTTTAATTTTTCACATTTTTCCATGAAAAGTGTCAATACCCCCCCCTTTGGGTTCTAGGTGAAAATCTCACTCGACACAAATCAAACAAAAATGTTTCCATGGTGTGTAATAATGTTCATTTTCATTAAAAAACAAAATAAAACCCAGAATAAATCCTGAAAGACAATAAATGAGCATAAAAGATGCTTCAGCGCTAGTGTTAATGTTACTTAAAAAGCCCAAATTTCTAAAAATATTGCGAAAAACAACATTTTTCTGTTTTAAAGTGAATGTTTGAGGTGTATAGAAGGCATTTATTTCATTCTAAGAAATTTTAATTTTTCACATTTTTCCATGAAAAGTGTCAATACCCCCCCCTTTGGGTTCTAGGTGAAAATCTTACTCGACATAAATCAAACAAAAATGTTTCCATGGTGTGTATTAATGTTCATTTTCATCAAATAAACAAAATAAAACCCAGAATAAATCCTGAAAGACAAGAAATGAGCATAAAAGAAGCTTAAGCGCTTGTGTTTATTTTACTAAAAGAGCCCAAATTTCTAAAAATATTGCGAAAAACAACAATCTTCTGTTTTAAAGTGAATGTTCGAGGTGTATAGAAGGCATTTATTTCATTTTTAGAAATTTTAATTTTTCACATTTTTCCATGAAAAGTGCCAATACACCCCCCTTTGGGTTCTAGGTGAAAATCTCACTCTTCGCAAATCAAACAAAAATGTTTCCATGGTGTGTATTAATGTTCATGTTCATCAAATAAACAAAATAAAACCCAGAATAAATCCTGAAAGACAAGAAATGAGCATAAAAGAAGCTTCAGCGCTAGTGTTTATGTTACTAAAAGAGCCCAAATTTCTAAAAATATTGCGAAAAACAACATTTTTCTGTTTTAGAGTGAATGTTTGAGGTGTATAGAAGGCATTCATTTCATTTTTAGAAATTTTAATTTTTCACATTTTTCCATGAAAAGTGTCAATACCCCCCCCTTTGTGTTCTAGATGAAAATCTCACTCGTCACAAATCAAAACAAAAATGTTTCCATGGTGTGTATTAATGTTCATTTTCATGAAATAAACAAAATAAAACCCAGAATAAATCCTGAAAGACAATAAATGAGCATAAAAGATGCTTCAGCGCTAGTGTTAATGTTACTAAAAGAGCCCAAATTTCTAAAAATATTGCGAAAAACAACATTTTTCTGTTTTAAAGTGAATGTTTGAGGTGTATAGAAGGCAATTATTTCATTTTAAGAAATTTTAATTTTTCACATTTTTCCATGAACAGTGCCAATACCCCCCCCCTTTGGGTTCTAGGTGAAAATCTCACTCGACACAAATCAAACAAAAATGTTTCCATGGTTTGTATCGTTGTTCATTTTCATGAAATAAACCAAATAAAACCCAGAATAAATCCTGAAAGACAATAAATGAGCATAAAAGATGCTTCAGCGCTAGTGTTAATGTTAATAAAAGAGCCCAAATTTATAAAAATATAGCGAAAAACAACTTTTTTCTGTTTTAAAGTGAATGTTTGAGGTGTATAGAAGGCATTTATTTCATTTTTAGAAATTTTAATTTTTCACATTTTTCCATGAAAAGTGTCAATACCCCCCCCTTTGGGTTCTACGTGAAAATCTCACTCGACACAAATCAAACAAAAATGTTTCCATGGTGTGTATTGTTGTTAATTTTCATGAAAAAACAAAATAAAACCCAGAATAAATCCTGAAAGTCAATAAATGAGCATAAAAGATGCTTCAGCGCTAGTGTTAATGTTACTAAAAGAGCACAAATTTCTAAAAATATTGCGAAAAACAACATTTTTCTGTTTTAAAGTGAATGTTTGAGGTGTATAGAAGGCATTTATTTCATTTTTAGAAATTTTAATTTTTCACATTTTTCCATGAAAAGTGCCAATACCCCCCCCTTTGGGTTCTAGGTGAAAATCTCACTCGACACAAATCAAACAAGATGTTTCCATGGTGTGTAATAATGTTCATTTTCATTAAAAAACAAAATAAAACCCAGAATAAATCCTGAAAGACAATAAATGAGCATAAAAGATGCTTCAGCGCTAGTGTAAATGTTACTTAAAAAGCCCAAATTTCTAAAAATATTGCGAAAAACAACATATTTCTGTTTTAAAGTGAATGTTTGAGGTGTATAGAAGGCATTTATTTCATTCTAAGAAATTTTAATTTTTCACATTTTTCCATGAAAAGTGTCAATACCCCCCCCTTTGGGTTCTAGGTGAAAATCTTACTCGACATAAATCAAACAAAAATGTTTCCATGGTGTGTATTAATGTTCATTTTCATCAAATAAACAAAAAAAAACCCAGAATAAATCCTGAAAGACAAGAAATGAGCATAAAAGAAGCTTAAGCGCTTGTGTTTATGTTACTAAAAGAGCCCAAATTTCTAAAAATATTGCGAAAAACAACAATCTTCTGTTTTAAAGTGAATGTTCGAGGTGTATAGAAGGCATTTATTTCATTTTTAGAAATTTTAATTTTTCACATTTTTCCATGAAAAGTGCCAATACCCCCCCCCCTTTGGGTTCTAGGTGAAAATCTCACTCTCCACAAATCAAACAAAAATGTTTCCATGGTGTGTATTAATGTTTATTTTCATCAAATAAACAAAATAAAACCCAGAATAAATCCTGAAAGACAAGAAATGAGCATAAAAGAAGCTTCAGCGCTAGTGTTTATGTTACTAAAAGAGCCCAAATTTCTAAAAATATTGCGAAAAACAACATTTTTCTGTTTTAGAGTGAATGTTTGAGGTGTATAGAAGGCATTCATTTCATTTTTAGAAATTTTAATTTTTCACATTTTTCCATGAAAAGTGTCCCTTTGTGTTCTAGGTGAAAATCTCACTCGTCACAAATCAAACAAAAATGTTTCCATGGTGTGTATTAATGTTCATTTTCATGAAATAAACAAAAAAAAACCCAGAATAAATCCTGAAAGACAATAAATGAGCATAAAAGATGCTTCAGCGCTAGTGTTAATGTTACTAAAAGAGCCCAAATTTCTAAAAATATTGCGAAAAACAACTTTTTTCTGTTTTAAAGTGAATGTTTGAGGTGTATAGAAGGCAATTATTTCATTTTAAGAAATTTTAATTTTTCACATTTTTCCATGAAAAGTGCCAATACCCCCCCCTTTGGTTTCTAGGTGAAAATCTCACTCGACAAAAAACAAACAAAAATGTTTCCATGGTTTGTATCGTTGTTCATTTTCATGAAATAAACCAAATAAAACCCAGAATAAATCCTGAAAGACAATAAATGAGCATAAAAGATGCTTCAGCGCTAGTGTTAATGTTAATAAAAGAGCCCAAATTTATAAAAATATAGCGAAAAACAACTTTTTTCTGTTTTAAAGTGAATGTTTGAGGTGTATAGAAGGCATTTATTTCATTTTTAGAAATTTTAATTTTTCACATTTTTCCATGAAAAGTGTCAATACCCCCCCCTTTGGGTTCTAGGTGAAAATCTCACTCGACACAAATCAAACAAAAATGTTTCCATGGTGTGTAATAATGTTCATTTTCATTAAAAAACAAAATAAAACCCAGAATAAATCCTGGAAGACAATAAATGAGCATAAAAGATGCTTCAGCGCTAGTGTTAATGTTACTTAAAAAGCCCAAATTTCTAAAAATATTGCGAAAAACAACATTTTTCTGTTTTAAAGTGAATGTTTGAGGTGTATAGAAGGCATTTATTTCATTCTAAGAAATTTTAATTTTTCACATTTTTCCATGAAAAGTGTCAATACCCCCCCCCTTTGGGTTCTAGGTGAAAATCTTACTCGACATAAATCAAACAAAAATGTTTCCATGGTGTGTATTAATGTTCATTTTCATCAAATAAACAAAATAAAACCCAGAATAAATCCTGAAAGACAAGAAATGAGCATAAAAGAAGCTTAAGCGCTTGTGTTTATGTTACTAAAAGAGCCCAAATTTCTAAAAATATTGCGAAAAACAACAATCTTCTGTTTTAAAGTGAATGTTCGAGGTGTATAGAAGGCATTTATTTCATTTTTAGAAATTTTAATTTTTCACATTTTTCCATGAAAAGTGCCAATACACCCCCTTTTGGGTTCTAGGTGAAAATCTCACTCTTCGCAAATCAAACAAAAATGTTTCCATGGTGTGTATTAATGTTCATGTTCATCAAATAAACAAAATAAAACCCAGAATAAATCCTGAAAGAAGGGAAATGAGCATAAAAGAAGCTTCAGCGCTAGTGTTTATGTTACTAAAAGAGCCCAAATTTCTAAAAATATTGCGAAAAACAACATTTTTCTGTTTTAGAGTGAATGTTTGAGGTGTATAGAAGGCATTCATTTCATTTTTAGAAATTTTAATTTTTCACATTTTTCCATGAAAAGTGTCAATACCCCCCCCTTTGTGTTCTAGGTGAAAATCTCACTCGTCACAAATCAAAACAAAAATGTTTCCATGGTGTGTATTAATGTTCATTTTCATGAAATAAACAAAATAAAACCCAGAATAAATCCTGAAAGACAATAAATGAGCATAAAAGATGCTTCAGCGCTAGTGTTAATGTTACTAAAAGAGCCCAAATTTCTAAAAATATTGCGAAAAACAACATTTTTCTGTTTTAAAGTGAATGTTTGAGGTGTGTAGAAGGCAATTATTTCATTTTAAGAAATTTTAATTTTTCACATTTTTCCATGAACAGTGCCAATACCCCCCCTCTTTGGGTTCTAGGTGAAAATCTCACTCGACACAAATCAAACAAAAATGTTTCCATGGTTTGTATCGTTGTTCATTTTCATGAAAAAACAAAATAAAACCCAGAATAAATCCTGAAAGTCAATAAATGAGCATAAAAGATGCTTCAGCGCTAGTGTTAATGTTACTAAAAGAGCCCAAATTTCTAAAAATATTGCGAAAAACAACATTTTTCTGTTTTAAAGTGAATGTTTGAGGTGTATAGAAGGCATTTATTTCATTTTTAGAAATTTTAATTTTTCACATTTTTCCATGAAAAGTGCCAATACCCCCCCCTTTGGGTTCTAGGTGAAAATCTCACTCGACACAAATCCAACAAGATGTTTCCATGGTGTGTAATAATGTTCATTTTCATTAAAAAACAAAATAAAACCCAGAATAAATCCTGAAAGACAATAAATGAGCATAAAAGATGCTTCAGCGCTAGTGTTAATGTTACTAAAAGAGCCCACATTTCTAAAAATATTGCGAAAAACAACATTTTTCAGTTCTAAAGTGAATGTTTGAGGTGTATAGAAGGCATTTATTTCATTTCAAGAAATTTTAATTTTTCACATTTTTCCAGGGAAAGTGTCAATACCCCCCCCCCTTTGGGTTCTAGGTGAAAATCTCACTCGACACAAATCAAACAAAAATGTTTCAATGGTGTGTATCGTTGTTCATTTTCATGAAATAAACAAAATAAAACCCAGAATAAATCCTGAAAGACAATAAATGAGCATAAAAGATGCTTCAGCGCTAGTGTTAATGTTACTAAAAGAGCCCAAATTTCTAAAAATATTGCGAAAAACAACATTTTTCTGTTTTAAAGTGAATGTTTGAGGTGTATAGAAGGCATTTATTTCATTTTAAGAAATTTTAATTTTTCACATTTTTCCATGAAAAGTGCCAATACCCCCCCCTTTGGGTTCTAGGTGAAAATCTCACTCGACACAAATCACACAAAAATGTTTCCATGGTGTGTATTAATGTTCATTTTCATCAAATAAACAAAATAAAACCCAGAATAAATCCTGAAAGACAAGAAATGAGCATAAAAGATGCTTCAGCGCTAGTGTTAATGTTACAAAAAGAGCCCAAATTTCTAAAAATATTGCGAAAAACAACAATCTTCTGTTTTAAAGTGAATGTTCGAGGTGTATAGAAGGCATTTATTTCATTTTAAGAAATTTTAATTTTTCACTTTTTTCCATGAAAAGTGCCAATACCCCCCCTTTGGGTTCTAGGTGAAAATCTAACTCGACAGAAATCAAACAAGATGTTTCCATGGTGTGTATTGTTGTTCATTTTCATGAAATAAACAAAATAAAACCCAGAATAAATCCTGAAAGACAATAAATGAGCATAAAAGATGCTTCAGCGCTAGTGTTAATGTTAATAAAAGAGCCCAAATTTATAAAAATATAGCGAAAAACAACTTTTTTCTGTTTTAAAGTGAATGTTTGAGGTGTATAGAAGGCATTTATTTCATTTTTAGAAATTTTAATTTTTCACATTTTTCCATGAAAAGTGTCAATACCCCCCCCTTTGGGTTCTAGGTGAAAATCTCACTCGACACAAATCAAACAAAAATGTTTCCATGGTGTGTATTGTTGTTAATTTTCATGAAAAAACAAAATAAAACCCAGAATAAATCCTGAAAGTCAATAAATGAGCATAAAAGATGCTTCAGCGCTAGTGTTAATGTTACTAAAAGAGCCCAAATTTCTAAAAATATTGCGAAAAGCAACATTTTTCTGTTTTAAAGTGAATGTTTGAGGTGTATAGAAGGCATTTATTTCATTTTTAGAAATTTTAATTTTTCACATTTTTCCATGAAAAGTGCCAATACCCCCCCCTTTGGGTTCTAGGTGAAAATCTCACTCGACACAAATCAAACAAGATGTTTCCATGGTGTGTAATAATGTTCATTTTCATTAAAAAACAAAATAAAACCCAGAATTAATCCTGAAAGACAATAAATGAGCATAAAAGATGCTTCAGCGCTAGTGTTAATGTTACTTAAAAAGCCCAAATTTCTAAAAATATTGCGAAAAACAACATTTTTCAGTTCTAAAGTGAATGTTTGAGGTGTATAGAAGGCATTTATTTCATTTCAAGAAATTTTAATTTTTCACATTTTTCCATGAAAAGTGTCAATACCCCCCCCCCTTTGGGTTCTAGGTGAAAATCTCACTCGACACAAATCAAACAAAAATGTTTCAATGGTGTGTATCGTTGTTCATTTTCATGAAATAAACAAAATAAAACCCAGAATAAATCCTGAAAGACAATAAATGAGCATAAAAGATGCTTCAGCGCTAGTGTTAATGTTACTAAAAGAGCCCAAATTTCTAAAAATATTGCGAAAAACAACATTTTTCTGTGTTAAAGTGAATGTTTGAGGTGTATAGAAGGCATTTATTTCATTTTAAGAAATTTTAATTTTTCACATTTTTCCATGAAAAGTACCAATACCCCCCCCTTTGGGTTCTAGGTGAAAATCTCACTCGACACAAATCACACAAAAATGTTTCCATGGTGTGTATTAATGTTTATTTTCATCAAATAAACAAAATAAAACCCAGAATAAATCCTGAAAGACAAGAAATGAGCATAAAAGATGCTTCAGCGCTAGTGTTAATGTTACAAAAAGAGCCCAAATTTCTAAAAATATTGCGAAAAACAACAATCTTCTGTTTTAAAGTGAATGTTCGAGGTGTATAGAAGGCATTTATTTCATTTTAAGAAATTTTAATTTTTCACTTTTTTCCATGAAAAGTGCCAATACCCCCCCTTTGGGTTCTAGGTGAAAATCTCACTCGACACAAATCAAACAAAAATGTTTCAATGGTGTGTATCGTTGTTCATTTTCATGAAATAAACAAAATAAAACCCAGAATAAATCCTGAAAGTCAATAAATGAGCTTAAAAGATGCTTCAGCGCTAGTGTTAATGTTACTAAAAGAGCCCAAATTTCTAAAAATATTGCGAAAAACAACCTCAAACATTCACTTTAAAAGAGAAAAATGTTGTTTTTCGCAATATTTTTAGAAATTTGGGCTCTTTTAGGAACATTAACACTAGCGCTGAAGCATCTTTTATGCTCATTTATTGTCTTTCAGGATTTATTCTGGGTTTTATTTTGTTTATTTCATGAAAATGAACAACGATACACACCATTGAAACATTTTTGTTTGATTTGTGTCGAGTGAGATTTTCACCTTGAACCCAAAGGGGGGGTA
This sequence comes from Hetaerina americana, assembly GCF_022747635.1. Taxonomy (NCBI): domain Eukaryota; kingdom Metazoa; phylum Arthropoda; class Insecta; order Odonata; family Calopterygidae; genus Hetaerina; species Hetaerina americana. The sequence continues at coordinate 11,941 of NW_027286395.1, forward strand.
TTGGCACTTTTCATGGAAAAATGTGAAAAATTAAAATTTCTAAAAATAAAATAAATGCCTTCTATACACCTCAAACATTCACTTTAAAACTGAAAAATGTTGTTTTTCGCAATATTTTTAGAAATTTGGGCTCTTTTAGTAACATTAACACTAGCGCTGAAGAATCTTTTTGCTCATTTATTGTCTTTCAGGATTTATCCTTGGTTTTATTTTGTTTATTTCATGAAAATGAACAACAATACACACCATGGAAACATCTTGTTTGATTTCTGTCGAGTTAGATTTTCACCTAGAACCCAAAGGGGGGGGTATTGGCACTTTTCATGGAAAAATGTGAAAAATTAAAATTTCTTAAAATGAAATAAATGCCTTCTAGACACCTCAAACATTCACTTTAGAACTGAAAAATGTTGTTTTTCGCAATAATTTTAATAAAGTGCCCCTTTGGGTTCTAGGTGAAAATCTCACTCGACACAAATCAAACAAAAATGTTTCCATGGTGTGTATTAATGTTCATTTTCATCAAATAAACAAAATAAAACCCAGAATAAATCCTGAAAGACCAGAAATGAGCATAAAAGATGCTTCAGCGCTAGTTTTAATGTTACAAAAAGAGCCCAAATTTCTAAAAATATTGCGAAAAAACAACAATCTTCTGTTTTAAAGTGAATGTTCGAGGTGTATAGAAGGCATTTATTTCATTTTAAGAAATTTTAATTTTTCACATTTTTCCATGAAAAGTGCCAATACCCCCCCCTTTGGGTTCTAGGTGAAAATCTAACTCGACAGAAATCAAACAAGATGTTTCCATGGTGTGTATTGTTGTTCATTTTCATGAAATAAACAAAATAAAACCAAGGATAAATCCTGAAAGACAATAAATGAGCAAAAAGATTCTTCAGCGCTAGTGTTAATGTTACTAAAAGAGCCCAAATTTCCAAAAATATTGCGAAAAACAACATTTTTCAGTTTTAAAGTGAATGTTTGAGGTGTATAGAAGGCATTTATTTTATTTTTAGAAATTTTAATTTTTCACATTTTTCCATGAAAAGTGCCAATACCCCCCCCTTTGGGTTCAAGGTGAAAATCTCACTCGACACAAATCAAACAAAAATGTTTCAATGGTGTGTATCGTTGTTCATTTTCATGAAATAAACAAAATAAAACCCAGAATTAATCCTGAAAGACAATAAATGAGCATAAAAGATGCTTCGGCGCTAGTGTTAATGTTACTAAAAGAGCCCAAATTTCTAAAAATATTGCGAAAAACAACATTTTTCTCTTTTAAAGTGAATGTTTGAGGTGTATAGAAGTCATTTATTTCATTTTTAGAAATTTTAATTTTTCACATTTTTCCATGAACAGTGCCAATACCCCCCCTTTGGGTTCTAGGTGAAAATCTCACTCGACACAAATCAAACAAAAATGTTTCCATGGTTTGTATCGTTGTTCATTTTCATGAAATAAACCAAATAAAACCCAGAATAAATCCTGAAAGACAATAAATGAGCATAAAAGATGCTTCAGCGCTAGTGTTAATGTTAATAAAAGAGCCCAAATTTATAAAAATATTGCGAAAAACAACTTTTTTCTGTTTTAAAGTGAATGTTTGAGGTGTATAGAAGGCATTTATTTCATTTTAAGAAATTTTAATTTTTCACATTTTTCCATGAACAGTGCAAATACCCCCCCCTTTGGGTTCTAGGTGAAAATCTCACTCGACACAAATCAAACAAAAATGTTTCCATGGTGTATATTGTTGTACATTTTCATGAAATAAACAAAATAAAACCCAGAATAAATCCTGAAAGACAAAAAATGAAAATAAAAGATGCTTCAGCGCTAGTTTTAATGTTACTAAAAGAGCCCAAATTTCTAAAAATATTGCGAAAAAAACATTTTTCTCTTTTAAAGTGAATGTTTGAGGTGTATAGAAGGCATTTATTTCATTTTTAGAAATTTTAATTTTTCACATTTTTCCATGAAAAGTGCCAATACCCCCCCCCTTTGGGTTCTAGGTGAAAATCTAACTCGACAGAAATCAAACAAGATGTTTCCATGGTGTGTATTGTTGTTCATTTTCATGAAATAAACAAAATAAAACCAAGGATAAATCCTGAAAGACAATAAATGAGCAAAAAGATTCTTCAGCGCTAGTGTTAATGTTACTAAAAGAGCCCAAATTTCTAAAAATATTGCGAAAAACAACTTTTTTCTGTTTTAAAGTGAATGTTTGAGGTGTATAGAAGGCATTCATTTCATTTTTAGAAATTTTAATTTTTCACATTTTTCCATGAAAAGTGTCAATACCCCCCCCTTTGGGTTCTAGGTGAAAATCTCACTCGTCAAAATCAAACAAAAATGTTTCCATGGTGTGTATTAATGTTCATTTTCATGAAATAAACAAAATAAAACCCAGAATAAATCCTGAAAGTCAATAAATGAGCATAAAAGATGCTTCAGCGCTAGTGTTAATGTTACTAAAAGAGCACAAATTTCTAAAAATATTGCGAAAAACAACATTTTTCTGTTTTAAAGTGAATGTTTGAGGTGTATAGAAGGCATTTATTTCATTTTTAGAAATTTTAATTTTTCACATTTTTCCATGAAAAGTGCCAATACCCCCCCCTTTGGGTTCTAGGTGAAAATCTCACTCGACACAAATCAAACAAGATGTTTCCATGGTGTGTAATAATGTTCATTTTTATTAAAAAACAAAATAAAACCCAGAATAAATCCTGAAAGACAATAAATGAGCATAAAAGATGCTTCAGCGCTAGTGTTAATGTTACTTAAAAAGCCCAAATTTCTAAAAATATTGCGAAAAACAACATTTTTCTGTTTTAAAGTGAATGTTTGAGGTGTATAGAAGGCATTTATTTCATTCTAAGAAATTTTAATTTTTCACATTTTTCCATGAAAAGTGTCAATACCCCCCCCTTTGGGTTCTAGGTGAAAATCTTACTCGACATAAATCAAACAAAAATGTTTCCATGGTGTGTATTAATGTTCATTTTCATCAAATAAACAAAATAAAACCCAGAATAAATCCTGAAAGACAAGAAATGAGCATAAAAAAAGCTTAAGCGCTTGTGTTTATGTTACTAAAAGAGCCCAAATTTCTAAAAATATTGCGAAAAACAACAATCTTCTGTTTTAAAGTGAATGTTCGAGGTGTATAAAAGGCATTTATTTCATTTTTAGAAATTTTAATTTTTCACATTTTTCCATGAAAAGTGCCAATACCCCCCCCCTTTGGGTTCTAGGTGAAAATCTCACCCTTCACAAATCAAACAAAAATGTTTCCATGGTGTGTATTAATGTTCATTTTCATCAAATAAACAAAATAAAACCCAGAATAAATCCTGAAAGACAAGAAATGAGCATAAAAGAAGCTTCAGCGCTAGTGTTTATGATACTAAAAGAGCCCAAATTTCTAAAAATATTGCGAAAAACAACATTTTTCTGTTTTAGAGTGAATGTTTGAGGTGTATAGAAGACATTCATTTCATTTTTAGAAATTTTAATTGCTCACATTTTTTCATGAAAAGTGTCAATACCCCCCCCTTTGTGTTCTAGGTGAAAATCTCACTCGTCACAAATCAAACAAAAATGTTTCCATGGTGTGTATTAATGTTCATTTTCATGAAATAAACAAAATAAAACCCAGAATAAATCCTGAAAGACAATAAATGAGCATAAAAGATGCTTCAGCGCTAGTGTTAATGTTACTAAAAGAGCCCAAATTTCTAAAAATATTGCGAAAAACAACATTTTTCTGTTTTAAAGTGAATGTTTGAGGTGTATAGAAGGCAATTATTTCATTTTAAGAAATTTTAATTTTTCACATTTTTCCATGAACAGTGCCAATACCCCCCCCCTTTGGGTTCTAGGTGAAAATCTCACTCGACACAAATCAAACAAAAATGTTTCCATGGTTTGTATCGTTGTTCATTTTCATGAAATAAACCAAATAAAACCCAGAATAAATCCTGAAAGACAATAAATGAGCATAAAAGATGCTTCAGCGCTAGTGTTAATGTTAATAAAAGAGCCCAAATTTATAAAAATATAGCGAAAAACAACTTTTTTCTGTTTTAAAGTGAATGTTTGAGGTGTATAGAAGGCATTTATTTCATTTTTAGAAATTTTAATTTTTCACATTTTTCCATGAAAAGTGTCAATACCCCCCCCTTTGGGTTCTAGGTGAAAATCTCACTCGACACAAATCAAACAAAAATGTTTCCATGGTGTGTAATAATGTTCATTTTCATTAAAAAACAAAATAAAACCCAGAATAAATCCTGAAAGACAATAAATGAGCATAAAAGATGCTTCAGCGCTAGTGTTAATGTTACTTAAAAAGCCCAAATTTCTAAAAATATTGCGAAAAACAACATTTTTCTGTTTTAAAGTGAATGTTTGAGGTGTATAGAAGGCATTTATTTCATTCTAAGAAATTTTAATTTTTCACATTTTTCCATGAAAAGTGTCAATACCCCCCCCTTTGGGTTCTAGGTGAAAATCTTACTCGACATAAATCAAACAAAAATGTTTCCATGGTGTGTATTAATGTTCATTTTCATCAAATAAACAAAATAAAACCCAGAATAAATCCTGAAAGACAAGAAATGAGCATAAAAGAAGCTTAAGCGCTTGTGTTTATGTTACTAAAAGAGCCCAAATTTCTAAAAATATTGCGAAAAACAACAATCTTCTGTTTTAAAGTGAATGTTCGAGGTGTATAGAAGGCATTTATTTCATTTTTAGAAATTTTAATTTTTCACATTTTTCCATGAAAAGTGCCAATACACCCCCCTTTGGGTTCTAGGTGAAAATCTCACTCGACACAAATCAAACAAAAATGTTTCCATGGTTTGTATCGTTGTTCATTTTCATGAAATAAACCAAATAAAACCCAGAATAAATCCTGAAAGACAATAAATGAGCATAAAAGATGCTTCAGCGCTAGTGTTAATGTTAATAAAAGAGCCCAAATTTATAAAAATATAGCGAAAAACAACTTTTTTCTGTTTTAAAGTGAATGTTTGAGGTGTATAGAAGGCATTTATTTCATTTTTAGAAATTTTAATTTTTCACATTTTTCCATGAAAAGTGTCAATACCCCCCCCTTTGGGTTCAAGGTGAAAATCTCACTCGACACAAATCAAACAAAAATGTTTCCATGGTGTGTATTAATGTTCATTTTCATGAAATAAACAAAATAAAACCCAGAATAAATCCTGAAAGTCAATAAATGAGCATAAAAGATGCTTCAGCGCTAGTGTTAATGTTACTAAAAGAGCCCAAATTTCTAAAAATATTGCGAAAAACAACATTTTTCTGTTTTAAAGTGAATGTTTGAGGTGTATAGAAGGCATTTATTTCATTTTTAGAAATTTTAATTTTTCACATTTTTCCCTGAAAAGTGCCAATACCCCCCCCTTTGGGTTCTAGGTGAAAATCTCACTCGACACAAATCAAACAAGATGTTTCCATGGTGTGTAATAATGTTCATTTTCATTAAAAAACAAAATAAAACCCAGAATAAATCCTGAAAGACAATAAATGAGCATAAAAGATGCTTCAGCGCTAGTGTTAATGTTACTTAAAAAGCCCAAATTTCTAAAAATATTGCGAAAAACAACATTTTTCAGTTCTAAAGTGAATGTTTGAGGTGTATAGAAGGCATTTATTTCATTTCAAGAAATTTTAATTTTTCACATTTTTCCATGAAAAGTGTCAATACCCCCCCCCTTTGGGTTCTAGGTGAAAATCTCACTCGACACAAATCAAACAAAAATGTTTCAATGGTGTGTATCGTTGTTCATTTTCATGAAATAAACAAAATAAAACCCAGAATAAATCCTGAAAGACAATAAATGAGCATAAAAGATGCTTCAGCCCTAGTGTTAATGTTACTAAAAGAGCCCAAATTTCTAAAAATATTGCGAAAAACAACATTTTTCTGTTTTAAAGTGAATGTTTGAGGTGTATAGAAGGCATTTATTTCATTTTAAGAAATTTTAATTTTTCACATTTTTCCATGAAAAGTGCCAATACCCCCCCCTTTGGGTTCTAGGTGAAAATCTCACTCGACACAAATCACACAAAAATGTTTCCATGGTGTGTATTAATGTTCATTTTCATCAAATAAACAAAATAAAACCCAGAATAAATCCTGAAAGACAAGAAATGAGCATAAAAGATGCTTCAGCGCTAGTGTTAATGTTACAAAAAGAGCCCAAATTTCTAAAAATATTCCGAAAAACAACAATCTTCTGTTTTAAAGTGAATGTTCGAGGTGAATAGAAGGCATTTATTTCATTTTAAGAAATTTTAATTTTTCACTTTTTTCCATGAAAAGTGCCAATACCCCCCCTTTGGGTTCTAGGTGAAAATCTAACTCGACAGAAATCAAACAAAAATGTTTCAATGGTGTGTATCGTTGTTCATTTTCATGAAATAAACAAAATAAAACCCAGAATAAATCCTGAAAGTCAATAAATGAGCATAAAAGATGCTTCAGCGCTAGTGTTAATGTTACTAAAAGAGCCCAAATTTCTAAAAATATTGCGAAAAACAACCTCAAACATTCACTTTAAAAGAGAAAAATGTTGTTTTTCGCAATATTTTAGAAATTTGGGCTCTTTTAGGAACATAAACACTAGCGCTGAAGCATCTTTTATGCTCATTTATTGTCTTTCAGGATTTATTCTGGGTTTTATTTTGTTTATTTCATGAAAATGAACAACGATACACACCATTGAAACATTTTTGTTTGATTTGTGTCGAGTGAGATTTTCACCTTGAACCCAAAGGGGGGGGTATTGGCACTTTTCATGGAAAAATGTGAAAAATTAAAATTTCTAAAAATAAAATAAATGCCTTCTATACACCTCAAACATTCACTTTAAAACTGAAAAATGTTGTTTTTCGCAATATTTTTAGAAATTTGGGCTCTTTTAGTAACATTTACACAAGCGCTGAAGAATCTTTTTGCTCATTTATTGTCTTTCAGGATTTATCCTTGGTTTTATTTTGTTTATTTCATGAAAATGAACAACAATACACACCATGGAAACATCTTGTTTGATTTCTGTCGAGTTAGATTTTCACCTAGAACCCAAAGGGGGGGGTATTGGCACTTTTCATGGAAAAATGTGAAAAATTAAAATTTCTTAAAATGAAATAAATGCCTTCTAGACACCTCAAACATTCACTTTAGAACTGAAAAATGTTGTTTTTCGCAATAATTTTAATAAAGTGCCAATACCCCCCCCCTTTGGGTTCTAGGTGAAAATCTCACTCGACACAAATCAAACAAAAATGTTTCCATGGTGTGTATTAATGTTCATTTTCATCAAATAAACAAAATAAAACCCAGAATAAATCCTGAAAGACAAGAAATGAGCATAAAAGATGCTTCAGCGCTAGTTTTAATGTTACAAAAAGAGCCCAAATTTCTAAAAATATTGCGAAAAACAACAATCTTCTGTTTTAAAGTGAATGTTCGAGGTGTATAGAAGGCATTTATTTCATTTTAAGAAATTTTAATTTTTCACATTTTTCCATGAAAAGTGCCAATACCCCCCCCTTTGGGTTCTAGGTGAAAATCTAACTCGACAGAAATCAAACAAGATGTTTCCATGGTGTGTATTGTTGTTCATTTTCATGAAATAAACAAAATAAAGCCAAGGATAAATCCTGAAAGACAATAAATGAGCAAAAAGATTCTTCAGCGCTAGTGTTAATGTTACTAAAAGAGCCCAAATTTCCAAAAATATTGCGAAAAACAACATTTTTCAGTTTTAAAGTGAATGTTTGAGGTGTATAGAAGGCATTTATTTTATTTTTAGAAATTTTAATTTTTCACATTTTTCCATGAAAAGTGCCAATACCCCCCCCTTTGGGTTCAAGGTGAAAATCTCACTCGACACAAATCAAACAAAAATGTTTCAATGGTGTGTATCGTTGTTCATTTTCATGAAATAAACAAAATAAAACCCAGAATTAATCCTGAAAGACAATAAATGAGCATAAAAGATGCTTCGGCGCTAGTGTTAATGTTACTAAAAGAGCCCAAATTTCTAAAAATATTGCGAAAAACAACATTTTTCTCTTTTAAAGTGAATGTTTGAGGTGTATAGAAGTCATTTATTTCATTTTTAGAAATTTTAATTTTTCACATTTTTCCATGAAAAGTGCCAATACCCCCCCCTTTGGGTTCTAGGTGAAAATCTAACTCGACACAAATCAAACAAAAATGTTTCCATGGTGTGTATTGTTGTTCATTTTCATTAAAAAAACAAAATAAAACCCAGAATAAATCCTGAAAGACAATTAATGAGCATAAAAGATGCTTCAGCGCTAGTGTTAATGTTACTAAAAGAGCCCAAATTTCTAAAACTATTGCGAAAAACAAAATTTTTCTTTTTAAAGTGAATGTTTGAGGTGTATAGAAGGCAATTATTTCATTTTAAGAAATTTTAATTTTTCACATTTTTCCATGAACAGTGCCAATACCCCCCCCTTTGGGTTCTAGGTGAAAATCTCACTCTACACAAATCAAACAAAAATGTTTCCATGGTTTGTATCGTTGTTCATTTTCATGAAATAAACCAAATAAAACCCAGAATAAATCCTGAAAGACAATAAATGAGCATAAAAGATGCTTCAGCGCTAGTGTTAATGTTAATAAAAGAGCCCAAATTTATAAAAATATTGCGAAAAACAACTTTTTTCTGTTTTAAAGTGAATGTTTGAGGTGTATAGAAGGCATTTATTTCATTTTTAGAAATTTTAATTTTTCCCATTTTTCCATGAACAGTGCCAATACCCCCCCCTTTGGGTTCTAGGTGAAAATCTCACTCGACACAAATCAAACAAAAATGTTTCCATGGTGTATATTGTTGTACATTTTCATGAAATAAACAAAATAAAACCCAGAATAAATCCTGAAAGACAAAAAATGAAAATAAAAGATGCTTCAGCGCTAGTTTTAATGTTACTAAAAGAGCCCAAATTTCTAAAAATATTGCGAAAAAAAACATTTTTCTCTTTTAAAGTGAATGTTTGAGGTGTATAGAAGGCATTTATTTCATTTTTAGAAATTTTAATTTTTCACATTTTTCCATGAAAAGTGCCAATACCCCCCCCCCTTTGGGTTCTAGGTGAAAATCTAACTCGACAGAAATCAAACAAGATGTTTCCATGGTGTGTATTGTTGTTCATTTTCATGAAATAAACAAAATAAAACCAAGGATAAATCCTGAAAGACAATAAATGAGCATAAAAGATGCTTCAGCGCTAGTGTTAATGTTACTAAAAGAGCCCAAATTTAGAAAAATATTGCGAAAAACAACATTTTTCTCTTTTAAAGTGAATGTTTGAGGTGTATAGAAGGCATTTATTTCATTTTAGAAATTTTAATTTTTCACATTTTTCCATGAAAAGTGCCAATACCCCTTTGGGTTCTAGGTGAAAATCTAACTCGACACAAATCAAACAAAAATGTTTCCATGGTGTGTATTGTTGTTCATTTTCATTAAAAAAACAAAATAAAACCCAGAATAAATCCTGAAAGACAATAAATGAGCATAAAAGATGCTTCAGCGCTAGTGTTAATGTTTCTAAAAGAGCCCAAATTTCTAAAATATTGCGAAAAACAACATTTTTCTGTTTTAAAGTGAATGTTTGAGGTGTATAGAAGGAAATTATTTCATTTTAAGAAATTTTAATTTTTCACATTTTTCCATGAACAGTGCCAATATCCCCCCCTTTGGGTTCTAGGTGAAAATCTCACTCGACACAAATCAAACAAAAATGTTTCCATGGTTTGTATCGTTGTTCATTTTCATGAAATAAACCAAATAAAACCCAGAATAAATCCTGAAAGACAATAAATGAGCATAAAAGATGCTTCAGCGGTAGTGTTAATGTTAATAAAAGAGCCCAAATTTATAAAAATATAGCGAAAAACAACTTTTTTCTGTTTTAAAGTGAATGTTTGAGGTGTATAGAAGGCATTCATTTCATTTTTAGAAATTTTAATTTTTCACATTTTTCCATGAAAAGTGTCAATACCCCCCCCTTTGGGTTCTAGGTGAAAATCTCACTCGTCACAAATCAAACAAAAATGTTTCCATGGTGTGTATTAATGTTCATTTTCATGAAATAAACAAAATAAAACCCAGAATAAATCCTGAAAGTCAATAAATGAGCATAAAAGATGCTTCAGCGCTAGTGTTAATGTTACTAAAAGAGCCCAAATTTCTAAAAATATTGCGAAAAACAACATTTTTCTGTTTTAAAGTGAATGTTTGAGGTGTATAGAAGGCATTTATTTCATTTTTAGAAATTTTAATTTTTCACATTTTCCCATGAAAAGTGCCAATACCCCCCCCTTTGGGTTCTAGGTGAAAATCTCACTCGACACAAATCAAACAAGATGTTTCCATGGTGTGTAATAATGTTCATTTTCATTAAAAAACAAAATAAAACCCAGAATAAATCCTGAAAGACAATAAATGAGCATAAAAGATGCTTCAGCGCTAGTGTTAATGTTACTTAAAAAGCCCAAATTTCTAAAAATATTGCGAAAAACAACATTTTTCTGTTATAAAGTGAATGTTTGAGGTGAATAGAAGGCATTTACTTCATTCTAAGAAATTTTAATTTTTCACATTTTTCCATGAAAAGTGTCAATACCCCCCCCTTTGGGTTCTAGGTGAAAATCTTACTCGACATAAATCAAACAAAAATGTTTCCATGGTGTGTATTAATGTTCATTTTCATCAAATAAACAAAATAAAACCCAGAATAAATCCTGAAAGTCAATAAATGAGCATAAAAGATGCTTCAGCGCTAGTGTTAATGTTACAAAAAGAGCCCAAATTTCTAAAAATATTGCGAAAAACAACAATCTTCTGTTTTAAAGTGAATGTTCGAGGTGTATAGAAGGCATTTATTTCATTTTAAGAATTTTTAATTTTTCACATTTTTCCATGAAAAGTGCCAATACCCCCCCCTTTGGGTTCTAGGTGAAAATCTAACTCGACAGAAATCAAACAAGATGTTTCAATGGTGTGTATTGTTGTTCATTTTCATGAAATTAACAAAATTAAACCAAGGATAAATCCTGAAAGACAATAAATGAGCAAAAAGATTCTTCAGCGCTAGTGTTTATGTTACTAAAAGAGCCCAAATTTCTAAAAATATTTCGAAAAACCACATTTTTCTGTTTTAGAGTGAATGTTTGAGGTGTATAGAAGGCATTCATTTCATTTTTAGAAATTTTAATTTTTCACATTTTTCCATGAAAAGTGTCAATACCCCCCCCTTTGGGTTCTAGCTGAAAATCTCACTCGTCACAAATCAAACAAAAATGTTTCCATGGTGTGTATTAATGTTCATTTTCATGAAATAAACAAAATAAAACCCAGAATAAATCCTGAAAGACAATAAATGAGCATAAAAGATGCTTCAGCGCTAGTGTTAATGTTACTAAAAGAGCCCAAATTTCTAAAAATATTGCGAAAAACAACATTTTTCTGTTTTAAAGTGAATGTTTGAGGTGTATAGAAGGCAATTATTTCATTTTAAGAAATTTTAATTTTTCACATTTTTCCATGAACAGTGCCAATACCCCCCCCCCTTTGGGTTCTAGGTGAAAATCTCACTCGACACAAATCAAACAAAAATGTTTCCATGGTGTGTATTGTTGTTAATTTTCATGAAAAAACAAAATAAAACCCAGAATAAATCCTGAAAGTCAATGAATGAGCATAAAAGATGCTTCAGCGCTAGTGTTAATGTTACTAAAAGAGCCCAAATTTCTAAAAATATTGCGAAAAACAACATTTTTCTGTTTTAAAGTGAATGTTTGAGGTGTATAGAAGGCATTTATTTCATTTTTAGAAATTTTAATTTTTCACATTTTTCCATGAAAAGTGCCAATACCCCCCCTTTGGGTTCTAGGTGAAATCTTACTCGACATAAATCAAACAAAAATGTTTCCATGGTGTGTATTAATGTTCATTTTCATCAAATAAAAAAAAAAACCCAGAATAAATCCTGGAAGACAAGAAATGAGCATAAAAGAAGCTTCAGCGCTAGTGTTTATGTTACTAAAAGAGCCCAAATTTCTAAAAATATTGCGAAAAACAACAATCTTCTGTTTTAAAGTGAATGTTCGAGGTGTATAGAAGGCATTTATTTCATTTTTAGAAATTTTAATTTTTCACATTTTTCCATGAAAAGTGCCAATACCCCCCCCTTTGGGTTCCAGGTGAAAATCTCACTCTTCACAAATCAAACAAAAATGTTTCCATGGTGTGTATTAATGTTCATTTTCATGAAATAAGCAAAATAAAACCCAGAATAAATCCTGAAAGACATGAAATGAGCATAAAAGATGCTTCAGCGCTAGTGTTAATGTTACTAAAAGAGCCCAAATTTCTAAAAATATTGCGAAAAACAACAATCTTCTGTTTTAAAGTGAATGTTCGAGGTGTATAGAAGGCATTTATTTCATTTTAAGAAATTTTAATTTTTCACATTTTTCCATGAAAAGTGCCAATCCCCCCCCCCTTTTGGGTTCTAGGTGAAAATCTAACTCGACAGAAATCAAACAAGATGTTTCCATGGTGTGTATTGTTGTTCATTTTCATGAAATAAACAAAATAAAACCAAGGATAAATCCTGAAAGACAATAAATGAGCATAAAAGATGCTTCAGCGCTAGTATTAATGTTACTAAAAGAGCCCAAATTTCTAAAAATATTGCGAAAAAAAACATTTTTCTCTTTTAAAGTGAATGTTTGAGGTGTATAGAAGGCATTTATTTCATTTTTAGAAATTTTAATTTTTCACATTTTTCCATGAAAAGTGCCAATACCCCTTTGGGTTCTAGGTGAAAATCTAACTCGACACAAATCAAACAAAAATGTTTCCATGGTGTGTATTGTTGTTCATTTTCATTAAAAAAACAAAATAAAACCCAGAATAAATCCTGAAAGACAATAAATGAGCATAAAAGATGCTTCAGCGCTAGTGTTAATGTTTCTAAAAGAGCCCAAATTTCTAAAAATATTGCGAAAAACAACATTTTTCTGTTTTAAAGTGAATGTTTGAGGTGTATAGAAGGAAATTATTTCATTTTAAGAAATTTTAATTTTTCACATTTTTCCATGAACAGTGCCAATACCCCCCCCTTTGGGTTCTAGGTGAAAATCTCACTCGACACAAATCAAACAAAAATGTTTCCATGGTTTGTATCGTTGTTCATTTTCATGAAATAAACCAAATAAAACCCAGAATAAATCCTGAAAGACAATAAATGAGCATAAAAGATGCTTCAGCACTGGTGTTAATGTTAATAAAAGAGCCCAAATTTCTAAAAATATTGCGAAAAACAACAATCTTCTGTTTTAAAGTGAATGTTTGAGGTGTATAGAAGGCATTTATTTCATTTTAAGAAATTTTAATTTTTCACATTTTTCCATGAACAGTGCCAATACCCCCCCCTTTGGGTTCTAGGTGAAAATCTCACTCGACACAAATCAAACAAAAATGTTTCCATGGTGTATATTGTTGTACATTTTCATGAAATAAACAAAATAAAACCCAGAATAAATCCTGAAAGACAAAAAATGAAATAAAAGATGCTTCAGCGCTAGTTTTAATGTTACTAAAAGAGCCCAAATTTCTAAAAATATTCCGAAAAAAAACATTTTTCTCTTTTAAAGTGAATGTTTGAGGTGTATAGAAGGCATTTATTTCATTTTTAGAAATTTTAATTTTTCACATTTTTCCATGAAAAGTGCCAATACCCCCTCCTTTGGGTTCAAGGTGAAAATCTCACTCGACACAAATCAAACAAAAATGTTTCAATGGTGTGTATCGTTGTTCATTCTCATGAAATAAACAAAATAAAACCCAGAATAAATCCTGAAAGACAATAAATGAGCATAAAAGATGCTTCAGCGCTAGTGTTAATGTTACTAAAAGAGCCCAAATTTCTAAAAATATTGCGAAAAACAACATTTTTCTCTTTAAAAGTGAATGTTTGAGGTGTATAGAAGGCATTTATTTCATTTTAGAAATTTTAATTTTTCACATTTTTCCATGAAAAGTGCCCCTTTGGGTTCTAGGTGAAAATCTAACTCGACACAAATCAAACAAAAATGTTTCCATGGTGTGTATTGTTGTTCATTTTCATTAAAAAAACAAAATAAAACCCAGAATAAATCCTGAAAGACAATAAATGAGCATAAAAGATGCTTCAACGCTAGTGTTAATGTTAATAAAAGAGCCCAAATTTATAAAAATATTGCGAAAAACAACTTTTTTCTGTTTTAAAGTGAATGTTTGAGGTGTATAGAAGGCATTTATTTCATTTTAAGAAATTTTAATTTTTCACATTTTTCCATGAACAGTGCCAATACCCCCCCCTTTGGGTTCTAGGTGAAAATCTCACTCGACACAAATCAAACAAAAATGTTTCCATGGTGTATATTGTTGTACATTTTCATGAAATAAACAAAATAAAACCCAGAATAAATCCTGAAAGACAAAAAATGAAAATAAAAGATGCTTCAGCGCTAGTTTTAATGTTACTAAAAGAGCCCAAATTTCTAAAAATATTGCGAAAAACAACATTTTTCTGTTTTAGAGTGAATGTTTGAGGTGTATAGAAGGCATTCATTTCATTTTTAGAAATTTTAATTTTTCACATTTTTCCATGAAAAGTGTCAATACCCCCCCCTTTGGGTTCTAGGTGAAAATCTCACTCGTCACAAATCAAACAAAAATGTTTCCATGGTGTGTATTAATGTTCATTTTCATGAAATAAACAAAATAAAACCCAGAATAAATCCTGAAAGTCAATAAATGAGCATAAAAGATGCTTCAGCGCTAGTGTTTATGTTACTAAAAGAGCCCAAATTTCTAAAAATATTGCGAAAAACAACATTTTTCTGTTTTAAAGTGAATGTTTGAGGTGTATAGAAGGCATTTATTTCATTTTTAGAAATTTTAATTTTTCACATTTTTCCATGAAAAGTGTCAATACCCCCCCCTTTGGGTTCTAGGTGAAAATCTCACTCGTCACAAATCAAACAAAAATGTTTCCATGGTGTGTATAAATGTTCATTTTCATGAAATAAACAAAATAAAACCCAGAATAAATCCTGAAAGTCAATAAATGAGCATAAAAGATGCTTCAGCGCTAGTGTTTATGTTACTAAAAGAGCCCAAATTTCTAT
>NW_027286396.1:0-27199 GCF_022747635.1 Hetaerina americana
TATTATGCGAAAAACAACAATCTTCGATTATAGAGTGAATGTTTGAGGTGTAAAAAAGGCATTTATTTCATTTTTAGAAATTTTAATTTTCACATTTTACCATGAAAAGTGCCAATACCCCCCCCCTTTGGGTTCTAGGTAAAAATCTCACTCGACACGAATCAAACAAAAATGTTTCACTAGTGAATATTGTTGTTCATTTTCATCAAATAAACAAAATAAAACCCAGAATAAATCATTAAAGACCAGAAATAAGCATAAAAGATGCCTCACCGCAAGTGTTAATGTTAGTAAAAGAGCCCCAATTTCCAAAAATATTGCGAAAAAACAACGAATCTTCCATTATAGAGTGAATGTTTGAGGTGTATAGAAGGCATTTATTTCATTTTTAGAAATTTTAATTTTTCACATTTTTCCATGAAAAGTGCCAATACCCCCGCTTTGGGTTCTAGGTGAAAATCTCACTCGACACGAATCAAACAAAAATGTTTCCATGGTAGTGTATTGTTGTTCATTTTCATCAAATAAACAAAAAAGCCCAGAATAAATCAATAAAGACAAGAAATGAGCATAAAAGATGCCTCAGCGCAAGTGTTAATGTTAGTAAAAGAGCCCAAATTTCCAAAAATATTGCGAAAAACAACAATCTTCCATTATAGAGTGAATGTTTGAGGTGTATAGAAGGCAATTATTTCATTTTTTGAAATTTTAATTTTTCACATTTTTCCATGAAAAGTGCCAATACCCCCCCCTTTGGGTTCTAGGTGAAAATCTCACTCGACACGAATCAAACAAATATGTTTCACTAGTGAGTTTTGTTGCTCATTTTCATCAAATAAACAAAATAAAACCCAGAATAAATCATTAAAGACAAGAAATGAGCATAAAAGATGCCTCAGCGGAAGTGTTAATGTTAGTAAAAGAGCCCAAAGTTCCAAAAATATTGCGAAAAACAACAATCTTCCAAAATAGAGTGAATTTTTGAGGTGTATAGAAGGCATTTATTTCATTTTTAGAAATTTTAATTTTTCACATTTTTCCATGAAAAGTGCCAATACCCCCCCCTTTGGGTTATAGGTGAAAATCTCACTCGACACGAATCAAACAAAAATGTTTCCATGGTGTGTATTGTAGTTCATTTTCATCAAATAAACAAAATTAAACCCAGAATAAATCATTAAAAACAAGAAATGAGCATAAAAGATGCCTCAGCGCAAGTGTTAATGTTAGTAAAAGAGCCCAAATTTCCAAAAATATTGCGAAAATCAACAATATTCCATTATAGAGTGAATGTTTGAGGTGTATAGAAGGCATTTATTTCATTTTTAGAAATTTTAATTTTTCACATGTTTCCATGAAAAGTGCCAAAACCCCCCCCTTTGGGTTCTAGGTGAAAATCTCACTCGACACGAATCAAACAAAAATGTTTCCATGGTGTGTATAGTTGTTCATTTTCATCAAATAAACAAAATAAAACCCAGAATAAATCATTAAAGACAAGAAATGAGCATAAAAGATGCCTCAGCGCAAGTGTTAATGTTAGTAAAAGAGCCCAAATTTCCAAAAATATTGCGAAAAACAACAATCTTCCATTATAGAGTGAATGTTTGAGGTGTATAGAACGCATTTATTTCATTTTTAGAAATTTTAATTTTTCACATTTTTCCATGAAAACTACCAATACCCCCCCTTTGGGTTATAGGTGAAAATTTAACTCGACACGAATCAAACACAAATGTTTCCATGGTGTGTATTGTTGTTCAATTTCATCAAATAAACAAAATAAAGCCCAGAATAAATCATTAAAGACAAGAAATGAGCATAAAAGAGGCTTCAGTGCAAGTGTTAATGTTAGTAAAAGAGCCCAAATTTCCAAAAATATTGCGAAAATCAACAATCTTCCATTTTAGAGTGAATGTTTGAGGTGTATAGAAGGCATTTATTTCATTTTTAGAAATTTTAATTTTTCACATTTTTCCATGAAAAGTGCCAATACCCCCCCTTTGGGTTCTAGGTGAAAATCTCACTCGACACGAATCAAACAAAAATGTTTCCATGGTGTGTATTGTTGTTCATTTTCATCAAATAAACAAAATAAAACCCAGAATAAATCATTAAAGACAAGAAATGAGCATAAAAGATGCCTCAGCGCGAGTGTTAATGTTAGTAAAACAGCCCAAATTTCCAAAAATATTGCGAAAAACAACAATCTTCCATAATAGAGTGAATGTTTGAGGTGTATAGATGGCATTTAATTCATTTTTAGAAATTTTAATTTTACACATTTTTCCATGAAAAGTGCCACCCCCTTTGGGTTATAGGTGAAAATCTATCTCGACACGAATCAAACACAAATGTTTCCATGGTGTGTATTGTTGTTCATTTTCATCAAATAAACAAAATTAAGCCCAGAATAAATCATTAAAGACAAGAAATGAGCATAAAAGATGCCTCAGTGCAAGTGTTAATGTTAGTAAAAGAGCCCAAATTTCCAAAAATTTTGCGAAAAACAACAATCTTCCATTTTAGAGTGAATGTTTGAGGTGTATAGAAGGCATTTATTTCATTTTTAGAAATTTTAATTTTTCACATTTTTCCATGAAAAGTTCCAATACCCCCCCCCCCCCCCCTTTGGGTTCTAGGTAAAAATCTCACTCGACACGAATCAAACAAAAATGTTTCACTAGTGAGTATTGTTGTTCATTTTCATCAAATAAACAAAATAAAACCCAGAATAAATCATTAAAGACAAGAAATAAGCATAAAAATGCCTCAGCGCGAGTGTTAATGTTAGTAAAACAGCCCAAATTTCCAAAAATATTGCGAAAAACAACAATCTTCCATAATAGAGTGAATGTTTGAGGTGTATAGATGGCATTTAATTCATTTTTAGAAATTTTAATTTTACATATTTTTCCATGAAAAGTGCCAATACCCCCCCCTTTGGGTTATAGGTGAAAATCTATCTCGACACGAATCAAACACAAATGTTTCCATGGTGTGTATTGTTGTTCATTTTCATCAAATAAACAAAATAAAACCCAGAATAAATCATTAAAGACAAGAAATAAGCATAAAAGATGCCTCACCGCAAGTGTTAATGTTAGTAAAAGAGCCCAAATTTCCAAAAAGATTGCGAAAAACAACAATCTTCCATAATAGAGTGAATGTTTGAGGTGTATCGAAGGCATTTATTTCATTTTTAGAAATTTTAATTTTTCACATTTTTCCATGAAAAGTGCCAATACCCCCCTTTGGGTTCCAGGTGAAAGTCTCACTCGACACGAATCAAAGAAAAATGATTCCATGGTGTGTATTTATGTTCATTTTCATCAAATAAACAAAATAAAACCCAGAATAAATCATTAAAGACAAGAAATGAGCAAAAAAGATTCCTCAGCGCAAGTGTTAATTTTAGTAAAAGAGCCCAAATTTCCAAAAATATTGCGAAAAACAACAATCTTCCATAATAGAGTGAATGTTTGAGGTGTATAGAAGGCATTTATTTCATTTTTAGAAATTTTAATTTTTCACATTTTTCCATGAAAAGTGCCAATACCTCCCCCTTTGGGTTCTAGGTGAAAATCTAACTCGACACGAATCAAACAAAAATGATTCCATGGTGTGTATTGTTGTTCATTTTCATCAAATAAACAAAATACAACCCAGAATAAATCATTAAAGACAAGAAATGAGCATAAAAGATGCCTCAGCGCAGGTGTTAATGTTAGTAAAAGAGCCCAAATTTCCAAAAATATTGCGAAAAACAACAATCTTCCATTATAGAGTGAATGTTTGAGGTGTATAGAAGGCATTTATTTCATTTTTAGAAATTTTAATTTTTCACGTTTTTCCATGAAAAGTGCCAATCCCCCCCCTTTGGGTTCTAGGTGAAAATCTCACTCGACACGAATCAAACAAAAATGTTTCACTAGTGAGTATTGTTGTTCATTTTCATCAAATAAACAAAATAAAACCCAGAATAAATCATTAAAGACAAGAAATGAGCATAAAAGATGCCTCAGCGCAAGTGTTAATGTTAGTAAAAGAGCCCAAATTTCCAAAAATATTGCGAAAAAACAACAATCTTCCATAATAGAGTGAATTTTTGAGGTGTATAGAAGGCATTTATTTCATTTTTAGAAATTTTAATTTTTCACATTTTTCCATGAAAAGTGCCAATACCCCCCCTTTGGGTTCTAGGTGAAATTCTGACTCGACCCGAAACAAACAAAAATGTTTCCATGGTGTGTATTGTTGTTCATTTTCTTCAAAAAAACAAAATAAAACCCAGAATAAATCATTAAAGACAAGAAATGAGCATAAAAGATGCCTCAGCGCAAGTGTTAATGTTAGTAAAAGAGCCAAAATTTCCAAAAATATTGCGAAAAACAACAATTTTCCATTATAGAGTGAATGTTTGAGGTGTATAGAAGGCATTTTTTCATTTTTAGAAATTTTAATTTTTCACATTTTTCCATGAAAAGTGCCAATACCCCCCCCTTTGGGTTCTAGGTGAAAATCTCACTCGACACGAAGCAAACAAAAATGTTTCCATGGTGTGTATTGTTGTTGATTTTCATCAAATAAACAAAATAAAACCCAGAATAAATCATTAAAGACAAGAAATGAGCATAAAAGATGCCTCAGCGCAAGTGTTAATGTTAGTAAAAGAGCCCAAAGTTCCAAAAATATTGCGAAAAATATCAATCTTCCATTATAGAGTGAATGTTTGGGGTGTATATAAGGCATTTATTTCATTTTTAGAAATTTTAATTTTTCACATTTTTCCATGAAAAGTGCCAATACCCCCCCTTTGGGTTATAGGTGAAAATCTCACTCGACACGAATCAAACAAAAATGTTTCCATGGTGTGTATTGTAGTTCAATTTCATCAAATAAACAAAATAAAACCCAGAATAAATCATTAAAGACAAGAAATGAGAATAAATGAAGCCTCAGCGCAAGTGTTAATGATAGAAAAAGAGCCCAAATTTCCAAAAATATTGCGAAAAACAACAATCTTCGATTATAGAGTGAATGTTTGAGGTGTAAAAAAGGCATTTATTTCATTTTCAGAAATTTTAATTTTTCACATTTTACCATGAAAAGTGCCAATACCCCAATGTTTGAGGTGTATAGAAGGCATTTATTTCATTTTTAGAAATTTTAATTTTCACATTTTTCCATGAAAAGTTCCAATACCCCCCCCTTTGGGTTCTGGGTGAAAATCTCAATGGACACGAATCAAACAAAAATGTTTCCATGGTGTGTGTTGTTGTTCATTTTCATCAAATAAACAAAATAAAACCCAGAATAAATCATTAAAGACAAGAAATGAGAATAAATGAAGCCTCAGCGCAAGTGTTAATGATAGAAAAAGAGCCCAAATTTCCAAAAATATTGCGAAAAACAACAATCTTCGATTATAGAGTGAATGTTTGAGGTGTAAAAAAGGCATTTATTTCATTTTTAGAAATTTTAATTTTTCACATTTTACCATGAAAAGTGCCAATACCCCCCCCCTTTGGGTTCTAGGTAAAAATCTCACTCGACACGAATCAAACAAAAATGTTTCACTAGTGAATATTGTTGTTCATTTTCATCAAATAAACAAAATAAAACCCAGAATAAATCATTAAAGACAAGAAATAAGCATAAAAGATGCCTCACCGCAAGTGTTAATGTTAGTAAAAGAGCCCCAATTTCCAAAAATATTGCGAAAAACAACAATCTTCCATTATAGAGTGAATGTTTGAGGTGTATAGAAGGCATTTATTTCATTTTTAGAAATTTTAATTTTTCACATTTTTCCATGAAAAGTGCCAATACCCCCGCTTTGGGTTCTAGGTGAAAATCTCACTCGACACGAATCAAACAAAAATGTTTCCATGGTGTGTATTGTTGTTCATTTTCATCAAATAAACAAAAAAGCCCAGAATAAATCAATAAAGACAAGAAATGAGCATAAAAGATGCCTCAGCGCAAGTGTTAATGTTAGTAAAAGAGCCCAAATTTCCAAAAATATTGCGAAAAACAACAATCTTCCATTATAGAGTGAATGTTTGAGGTGTATAGAAGGCAATTATTTCATTTTTTGAAATTTTAATTTTTCACATTTTTCCATGAAAAGTGCCAATACCCCCCCCTTTGGGTTCTAGGTGAAAATCTCACTCGACACGAATCAAACAAATATGTTTCACTAGTGAGTTTTGTTGCTCATTTTCATCAAATAAACAAAATAAAACCCAGAATAAATCATTAAAGACAAGAAATGAGCATAAAAGATGCCTCAGCGGAAGTGTTAATGTTAGTAAAAGAGCCCAAAGTTCCAAAAATATTGCGAAAAAACAACAATCTTCCAAAATAGAGTGAATTTTTGAGGTGTATAGAAGGCATTTATTTCATTTTTAGAAATTTTAATTTTTCACATTTTTCCATGAAAAGTGCCAATACCCCCCCTTTGGGTTATAGGTGAAAATCTCACTCGACACGAATCAAACAAAAATGTTTCCATGGTGTGTATTGTAGTTCATTTTCATCAAATAAACAAAATTAAACCCAGAATAAATCATTAAAAACAAGAAATGAGCATAAAAGATGCCTCAGCGCAAGTGTTAATGTTAGTAAAAGAGCCCAAATTTCCAAAAATATTGCGAAAATCAACAATATTCCATTATAGAGTGAATGTTTGAGGTGTATAGAAGGCATTTATTTCATTTTTAGAAATTTTAATTTTTCACATGTTTCCATGAAAAGTGCCAAAACCCCCCCCTTTGGGTTCTAGGTGAAAATCTCACTCGACACGAATCAAACAAAAATGTTTCCATGGTGTGTATAGTTGTTCATTTTCATCAAATAAACAAAATAAAACCCAGAATAAATCATTAAAGACAAGAAATGAGCATAAAAGATGCCTCAGCGCAAGTGTTAATGTTAGTAAAAGAGCCCAAATTTCCAAAAATATTGCGAAAAACAACAATCTTCCATTATAGAGTGAATGTTTGAGGTGTATAGAACGCATTTATTTCATTTTTAGAAATTTTAATTTTTCACATTTTTCCATGAAAACTACCAATACCCCCCCTTTGGGTTATAGGTGAAAATTTAACTCGACACGAATCAAACACAAATGTTTCCATGGTGTGTATTGTTGTTCAATTTCATCAAATAAACAAAATAAAGCCCAGAATAAATCATTAAAGACAAGAAATGAGCATAAAAGAGGCTTCAGTGCAAGTGTTAATGTTAGTAAAAGAGCCCAAATTTCCAAAAATATTGCGAAAATCAACAATCTTCCATTTTAGAGTGAATGTTTGAGGTGTATAGAAGGCATTTATTTCATTTTTAGAAATTTTAATTTTTCACATTTTTCCATGAAAAGTGCCAATACCCCCCCTTTGGGTTCTAGGTGAAAATCTCACTCGACACGAATCAAACAAAAATGTTTCCATGGTGTGTATTGTTGTTCATTTTCATCAAATAAACAAAATAAAACCCAGAATAAATCATTAAAGACAAGAAATGAGCATAAAAGATGCCTCAGCGCGAGTGTTAATGTTAGTAAAACAGCCCAAATTTCCAAAAATATTGCGAAAAACAACAATCTTCCATAATAGAGTGAATGTTTGAGGTGTATAGATGGCATTTAATTCATTTTTAGAAATTTTAATTTTACACATTTTTCCATGAAAAGTGCCACCCCCCTTTGGGTTATAGGTGAAAATCTATCTCGACACGAATCAAACACAAATGTTTCCATGGTGTGTATTGTTGTTCATTTTCATCAAATAAACAAAATTAAGCCCAGAATAAATCATTAAAGACAAGAAATGAGCATAAAAGATGCCTCAGTGCAAGTGTTAATGTTAGTAAAAGAGCCCAAATTTCCAAAAATTTTGCGAAAAACAACAATCTTCCATTTTAGAGTGAATGTTTGAGGTGTATAGAAGGCATTTATTTCATTTTTAGAAATTTTAATTTTTCACATTTTTCCATGAAAAGTTCCAATACCCCCCCCCCCCCCCCTTTGGGTTCTAGGTAAAAATCTCACTCGACACGAATCAAACAAAAATGTTTCACTAGTGAGTATTGTTGTTCATTTTCATCAAATAAACAAAATAAAACCCAGAATAAATCATTAAAGACAAGAAATAAGCATAAAAATGCCTCAGCGCGAGTGTTAATGTTAGTAAAACAGCCCAAATTTCCAAAAATATTGCGAAAAACAACAATCTTCCATAATAGAGTGAATGTTTGAGGTGTATAGATGGCATTTAATTCATTTTTAGAAATTTTAATTTTACATATTTTTCCATGAAAAGTGCCAATACCCCCCCCTTTGGGTTATAGGTGAAAATCTATCTCGACACGAATCAAACACAAATGTTTCCATGGTGTGTATTGTTGTTCATTTTCATCAAATAAACAAAATAAAACCCAGAATAAATCATTAAAGACAAGAAATAAGCATAAAAGATGCCTCACCGCAAGTGTTAATGTTAGTAAAAGAGCCCAAATTTCCAAAAAGATTGCGAAAAACAACAATCTTCCATAATAGAGTGAATGTTTGAGGTGTATCGAAGGCATTTATTTCATTTTTAGAAATTTTAATTTTTCACATTTTTCCATGAAAAGTGCCAATACCCCCCTTAGGGTTCCAGGTGAAAGTCTCACTCGACACGAATCAAAGAAAAATGATTCCATGGTGTGTATTTATGTTCATTTTCATCAAATAAACAAAATAAAACCCAGAATAAATCATTAAAGACAAGAAATGAGCAAAAAAGATTCCTCAGCGCAAGTGTTAATTTTAGTAAAAGAGCCCAAATTTCCAAAAATATTGCGAAAAACAACAATCTTCCATAATAGAGTGAATGTTTGAGGTGTATAGAAGGCATTTATTTCATTTTTAGAAATTTTAATTTTTCACATTTTTCCATGAAAAGTGCCAATACCTCCCCCTTTGGGTTCTAGGTGAAAATCTAACTCGACACGAATCAAACAAAAATGATTCCATGGTGTGTATTGTTGTTCATTTTCATCAAATAAACAAAATACAACCCAGAATAAATCATTAAAGACAAGAAATGAGCATAAAAGATGCCTCAGCGCAGGTGTTAATGTTAGTAAAAGAGCCCAAATTTCCAAAAATATTGCGAAAAACAACAATCTTCCATTATAGAGTGAATGTTTGAGGTGTATAGAAGGCATTTATTTCATTTTTAGAAATTTTAATTTTTCACGTTTTTCCATGAAAAGTGCCAATCCCCCCCCTTTGGGTTCTAGGTGAAAATCTCACTCGACACGAATCAAACAAAAATGTTTCACTAGTGAGTATTGTTGTTCATTTTCATCAAATAAACAAAATAAAACCCAGAATAAATCATTAAAGACAAGAAATGAGCATAAAAGATGCCTCAGCGCAAGTGTTAATGTTAGTAAAAGAGCCCAAATTTCCAAAAATATTGCGAAAAACAACAATCTTCCATAATAGAGTGAATTTTTGAGGTGTATAGAAGGCATTTATTTCATTTTTAGAAATTTTAATTTTTCACATTTTTCCATGAAAAGTGCCAATACCCCCCCTTTGGGTTCTAGGTGAAATTCTGACTCGACCCGAAACAAACAAAAATGTTTCCATGGTGTGTATTGTTGTTCATTTTCTTCAAAAAAACAAAATAAAACCCAGAATAAATCATTAAAGACAAGAAATGAGCATAAAAGATGCCTCAGCGCAAGTGTTAATGTTAGTAAAAGAGCCAAAATTTCCAAAAATATTGCGAAAAACAACAATTTTCCATTATAGAGTGAATGTTTGAGGTGTATAGAAGGCATTTTTTCATTTTTAGAAATTTTAATTTTTCACATTTTTCCATGAAAAGTGCCAATACCCCCCCCTTTGGGTTCTAGGTGAAAATCTCACTCGACACGAAGCAAACAAAAATGTTTCCATGGTGTGTATTGTTGTTGATTTTCATCAAATAAACAAAATAAAACCCAGAATAAATCATTAAAGACAAGAAATGAGCATAAAAGATGCCTCAGCGCAAGTGTTAATGTTAGTAAAAGAGCCCAAAGTTCCAAAAATATTGCGAAAAATATCAATCTTCCATTATAGAGTGAATGTTTGGGGTGTATATAAGGCATTTATTTCATTTTTAGAAATTTTAATTTTTCACATTTTTCCATGAAAAGTGCCAATACCCCCCCTTTGGGTTATAGGTGAAAATCTCACTCGACACGAATCAAACAAAAATGTTTCCATGGTGTGTATTGTAGTTCAATTTCATCAAATAAACAAAATAAAGCCCAGAATAAATCATTAAAGACAAGAAATGAGCATAAAAGAGGCTTCAGCGCAGGTGTAAATGTTACTAAAAGAGACCAAATTTCTGACAATATTGCGAAAAAAAACAATCTTCCATTATAGAGTGAATGTTTGAGGTGTATAGAAGGCATTTATTTCATTTTTAGAAATTTTAATTTTTTACAATTTTCCATGAAAAGTGCCAATTCCCCCCTTGGGTTCCAGGTGAAAGTCTCACTCGACACGAATCAAACAAAAATGATTCCATGGTGTGTATTGTTGTTCATTTTCATCAGATTAACAATATTAAACCCAGAATAAATCATTATAGACAAGAAATGAGCATAAAAGATGCCTCAGCGCAAGTGTTAATGTTAGTAAAAGAGCCCAAATTTCCAAAAATATTGCGAAAAACAACAATCTTCCATTATAGAGTGAATGTTTGAGGTGTATAGAAGGCATTTTTTTCATTTTTAGAAATTTTAATTTTTCACATTTTCCATGAAAAGTGCCAATACCCCCCCTTTGGGTTCTAGGTGAAAATCTCACTCGACACGAAGCAAACAAAAATGTTTCCATGGTGTGTATTGTTGTTGATTTTCATCAAATAAACAAAATAAAACCCAGAATAAATCATTAAAGACAAGAAATGAGCATAAAAGATGCCTCACCGCAAGTGTTAATGTTAGTAAAAGAGCCCAAATTTCCAAAAAGATTGCGAAAAACAACAATCTTCCATAATAGAGTGAATGTTTGAGGTGTATCGAAGGCATTTATTTCATTTTTAGAAATTTTAATTTTTCACATTTTTCCATGAAAAGTGCCAATCCCCCCCCTTTGGGTTCCAGGTGAAAGTCTCACTCGACACGAATCAAAGAAAAATGATTCCATGGTGTGTATTGATGTTCATTTTCATCAAATAAACAAAATAAAACCCAGAATAAATCATTAAAGACAAGAAATGAGCAAAAAAGATTCCTCAGCGCAAGTGTTAATTTTAGTAAAAGAGCCCAAATTTCCAAAAATATTGCGAAAAACAACAATCTTCCATAATAGAGTGAATGTTTGAGGTGTATAGAAGGCATTTATTTCATTTTTAGAAATTTTAATTTTTCACATTTTTCCATGAAAAGTGCCAATACCTCCCCCTTTGGGTTCTAGGTGAAAATCTAACTCGACACGAATCAAACAAAAATGATTCCATGGTGTGTATTGTTGTTCATTTTCATCAAATAAACAAAATACAACCCAGAATAAATCATTAAAGACAAGAAATGAGCATAAAAGATGCCTCAGCGCAGGTGTTAATGTTAGTAAAAGAGCCCAAATTTCCAAAAATATTGCGAAAAACAACAATCTTCCATGTTAGAGTGAATGTTTGAGGTGTATAGAAGGCATTTATTTCATTTTTAGAAATTTTAATTTTTCACATTTTTCCATGAAAAGTGCCAATACCCCCCCCTTTGGGTTCTAGGTAAAAATCTCACTCGACACGAATCAAACAAAAATGTTTCACTAGTGAGTATTGTTGTTCATTTTCATCAAATAAACAAAATAAAACCCAGAATAAATCATTAAAGACAAGAAATAAGCATAAAAGATGCCTCACCGCAAGTGTTAATGTTAGTAAAAGAGCCCAAATTTCCAAAAAGATTGCGAAAAACAACAATCTTCCATAATAGAGTGAATGTTTGAGGTGTATCGAAGGCATTTATTTCATTTTTAGAAATTTTAATTTTTCACATTTTTCCATGAAAAGTGCCAATACCCCCCTTTGGGTTCCAGGTGAAAGTCTCACTCGACACGAATCAAAGAAAAATGATTCCATGGTGTGTATTGATGTTCATTTTCATCAAATAAACAAAATAAAACCCAGAATAAATCATTAAAGACAAGAAATGAGCAAAAAAGATTCCTCAGCGCAAGTGTTAATTTTAGTAAAAGAGCCCAAATTTCCAAAAATATTGCGAAAAACAACAATCTTCCATAATAGAGTGAATGTTTGAGGTGTATAGAAGGCATTTATTTCATTTTTAGAAATTTTAATTTTTCACATTTTTCCATGAAAAGTGCCAATATCTCCCCCTTTGGGTTCTAGGTGAAAATCTCACTCGACACGAATCAAACAAAAATGTTTCACTAGTGAGTATTGTTGTTCATTTTCATCAAATAAACAAAATAAAACCCAGAATAAATCATTAAAGACAAGAAATGAGCATAAAAGATGCCTCAGCGCAAGTGTTAATGTTAGTAAAAGAGCCCAAATTTCCAAAAATATTGCGAAAAACAACAATCTTCCATAATAGAGTGAATTTTTGAGGTGTATAGAAGGCATTTATTCCATTTTTAGAAATTTTAATTTTTCACATTTTTCCATGAAAAGTGCCAATACCCCCCCTTTGGGTTCTAGGTGAAAATCTGACTCGACCCGAAACAAACAAAAATGTTTCCATGGTGTGTATTGTTGTTCATTTTCTTCAAAAAAACAAAATAAAACCCAGAATAAATCATTAAAGACAAGAAATGAGCATAAAAGATGCCTCAGCGCAAGTGTTAATGTTAGTAAAAGAGCCAAAATTTCCAAAAATATTGCGAAAAACAACAATTTTCCATTATAGAGTGAATGTTTGAGGTGTATAGAAGGCATTTTTTCATTTTTAGAAATTTTAATTTTTCACATTTTTCCATGAAAAGTGCCAATACCCCCCCCTTTGGGTTCTAGGTGAAAATCTCACTCGACACGAAGCAAACAAAAATGTTTCCATGGTGTGTATTGTTGTTGATTTTCATCAAATAAACAAAATAAAACCCAGAATAAATCATTAAAGACAAGAAATGAGCATAAAAGATGCCTCAGCGCAAGTGTTAATGTTAGTAAAAGAGCCCAAAGTTCCAAAAATATTGCGAAAAATATCAATCTTCCATTATAGAGTGAATGTTTGGGGTGTATATAAGGCATTTATTTCATTTTTAGAAATTTTAATTTTTCACATTTTTCCATGAAAAGTGCCAATACCCCCCCTTTGGGTTATAGGTGAAAATCTCACTCGACACGAATCAAACAAAAATGTTTCCATGGTGTGTATTGTAGTTCAATTTCATCAAATAAACAAAATAAAGCCCAGAATAAATCATTAAAGACAAGAAATGAGCATAAAAGAGGCTTCAGCGCAGGTGTAAATGTTACTAAAAGAGACCAAATTTCTGATAATATTGCGAAAAACAACAATCTTCCATTATAGAGTGAATGTTTGAGGTGTATAGAAGGCATTTATTTCATTTTTAGAAATTTTAATTTTTTACAATTTTCCATGAAAAGTGCCAATTCCCCCCTTGGGTTCCAGGTGAAAGTCTCACTCGACACGAATCAAACAAAAATGATTCCATGGTGTGTATTGTTGTTCATTTTCATCAGATTAACAATATTAAACCCAGAATAAATCATTATAGACAAGAAATGAGCATAAAAGATGCCTCAGCGCAAGTGTTAATGTTAGTAAAAGAGCCCAAATTTCCAAAAATATTGCGAAAAACAACAATCTTCCATTATAGAGTGAATGTTTGAGGTGTATAGAAGGCATTTTTTTCATTTTTAGAAATTTTAATTTTTCACATTTTCCATGAAAAGTGCCCATACCCCCCCCTTTGGGTTATAGGTGAAAATCTATCTCGACACGAATCAAACACAAATGTTTCCATGGTGTGTACTGTTGTTCATTTTCATCAAATAAACAAAATTAAGCCCAGAATAAATCATTAAAGACAAGAAATGAGCATAAAAGATGCCTCAGTGTAGTGTTAATGTTAGTAAAAGAGCCCAAATTTCCAAAAATTTTGCGAAAAACAAAAATCTTCCATTTTTGAGTGAATGTTTGAGGTGTATAGAAGGCATTTATTTCATTTTTAGAAATTTTAATTTTTCACATTTTTCCATGAAAAGTGCCAATACCCCCCTTGGGTTCCAGGTGAAAGTCTCACTCAACACGAATCAAACAAAAATGTTTCACTAAAGAGTATTGTTGTTCATTTTCATCAAATAAACAAAATAAAACCCAGAATAAATCATTAAAGACAAGAAATGAGCATAAAAGATGCCTCAATGCAAGTGTTAATGTTAGTAAAAGAGCCCAAATTTCCAAAAATATTGCGAAAAACAACAGTTTTCCATTATAGAGTGAATGTTTGAGGTGTATAGAAGGCATTTATTTCATTTTTAGAAATTTTAATTTTCACATTTTTCCATGAAAAGTGCCAATACCCTTTGGGTTCTAGGTGAAAATCTGACTCGACCCGAATCAAACAAAAATGTTTCCATGGTGTGTATTGTTGTTCATTTTCTTCAAAAAAACAAAATAAAACCCAGAATAAATCATTAAAGACAAGAAATGAGCATAAAAGATGTCTCAGCGCAAGTGTTAATGTTAGTAAAAGAGCCCAAATTTCCAAAAATATTGCGAAAAACAGCAATTTTCCATTATAGAGTGAATGTTTGAGGTGTATAGAAGGCATTTATTTCATTTTTAGAAATTTTAATTTTTCACATTTTTCCATGAAAAGTGCCAATACCCCCCTTGGGTTCCAGGTGAAAGTCTCACTTGACACGAATCAAACAAAAATGATTCCATGGTGTTTATTGTTGTTCATTTTCATCAGATTAACAATATTAAACCCAGAATAAATCATTATAGACCAGAAATGAGCATAAAAGATGCCTCAGCGCAAGTGTTAATGTTAGTAAAAGAGCCCAAATTTCCAAAAATATTGCGAAAAACAACAATCTTCCATTATAGAGTGAATGTTTGAGGTGTATAGAAGGCATTTTTTTCATTTTTAGAAATTTTAATTTTTCACATTTTCCATGAAAAGTGCCCATACCCCCCCCTTTGGGTTATAGGTGAAAATCTATCTCGACACGAATCAAACACAAATGTTTCCATGGTGTGTATTGTTGTTCATTTTCATCAAATAAACAAAATTAAGCCCAGAATAAATCATTAAAGACAAGAAATGAGCATAAAAGATGCCTCAGTGCAAGTGTTAATGTTAGTAAAAGAGCCCAAATTTCCAAATAGTTTGCGAAAAACAACAATCTTCCATTTTAGAGTGAATGTTTGAGGTGTATAGAAGGCATTTATTTCATTTTTAGAAATTTTAATTTTTCACATTTTTCCATGAAAAGTTCCAATACCCCCCCCTTTGGGTTCTAGGTAAAAATCTCACTCGACACGAATCAAACAAAAATGTTTCACTAGTGAGTATTGTTGTTCATTTTCATCAAATAAAAATAATAAAACCCAGAATAAATCATTAAAGACAAGAAATAAGCATAAAAGATGCCTCACCGCAAGTGTTAATGTTAGTAAAAGAGCCCAAATTTCCAAAAAGATTGCGAAAAACAACAATCTTCCATAATAGAGTGAATGTTTGAGGTGTATCGAAGGCATTTATTTTATTTTTAGAAATTTTAATTTTTCACATTTTTCCATGAAAAGTGCCAATACCCCCCCCTTTGGGTTCTAGGTGAAAATCTCACTCGACACGAATCAAACAAAAATATTTCCATGGTTTGTATTGTTGTTCATTTTCATCAAATAAGCAAAATAAAACCCAGAATAAATCATTAAAGACAAGAAATGAGCAAAAAAGATGCCTCAGCGCAAGTGTTAATTTTAGTAAAAGAGCTCAAATTTCCAAAAATATTGCGAAAAACAACAATCTTCCATAATAGAGTGAATGTTTGAGGTGTATAGAAGGCATTTATTTCATTTTTAGAAATTTTAATTTTTCACATTTTTCCATGAAAAGTGCCAATACCCCCCCCTTTGGGTTCTAGGTGAAAATCTCACTCGACACGATGCAAACAAAAATGTTTCCATGGTGTGTATTGTTGTTGATTTTCATCAAATAAACAAAATAAAACCCAGAATAAAACATTAAAGACAAGAAATGAGCATAAAAGATGCCTCAGCGCAAGTGTTAATGTTAGTAAAAGAGCCCAAAGTTCCAAAAATATTGCGAAAAATATCAATCTTCCATTATAGAGTGAATGTTTGGGGTGTATATAAGGCATTTATTTCATTTTTAGAAATTTTAATTTTTCACATTTTCCATGAAAAGTGCCCATACCCCCCCCTTTGGGTTATAGGTGAAAATCTATCTCGACACGAATCAAACACAAATGTTTCCATGGTGTGTATTGTTGTTCATTTTCATCAAATAAACAAAATTAAGCCCAGAATAAATCATTAAAGACAAGAAATGAGCATAAAAGATGCCTCAGTGCAAGTGTTAATGTTAGTAAAAGAGCCCAAATTTCCAAAAATTTTGCGAAAAACAACAATCTTCCATTTTAGAGTGAATGTTTGAGGTGTATAGAAGGCATTTATTTCATTTTTAGAAATTTTAATTTTTCACATTTTTCCATGAAAAGTGCCAATACCCCCCCCCCTTTGGGTTCTAGGTAAAAATCTCACTCGACACGAATCAAACAAAAATGTTTCACTAGTGAGTATTGTTGTTCATTTTCATCAAATAAACAAAATAAAACCCAGAATAAATCATTAAAGACAAGAAATGAGCAAAAAAGATTCCTCAGCGCAAGTGTTAATTTTAGTAAAAGAGCCCAAATTTCCAAAAATATTGCGAAAAACAACAATCTTCCCTAATAGAGTGAATGTTTGAGGTGTATAGAAGGCATTTATTTCATTTTTAGAAATTTTAATTTTTCACATTTTTCCATGAAAAGTGCCAATACCTCCCCCTTTGGGTTCTAGGTGAAAATCTAACTCGACACGAATCAAACAAAAATGATTCCATGGTGTGTATTGTTGTTCATTTTCTTCAAATAAACAAAATACAACCCAGAATAAATCATTAAAGACAAGAAATGAGCATAAAAGATGCCTCAGCGCAGGTGTTAATGTTAGTAAAAGAGCCCAAATTTCCAAAAATATTGCGAAAAACAACAATCTTCAATTATAGAGTGAATGTTTGAGGTGTATAGAAGGCATTTATTTCATTTTTAGAAATTTTAATTTTTCACGTTTTTCCATGAAAAGTGCCAATCCCCCCCCTTTGGGTTCTAGGTGAAAATCTCACTCGACACGAATCAAACAAAAATGTTTCACTAGTGAGTATTGTTGTTCATTTTCATCAAATAAACAAAATAAAACCCAGAATAAATCATTAAAGACAAGAAATGAGCATAAAAGATGCCTCAGCGCAAGTGTTAATGTTAGTAAAAGAGCCCAAATTTCCAAAAATATTGCGATAAACAACAATCTTCCATAATAGAGTGAATTTTTGAGGTGTATAGAAGGCATTTATTTCATTTTTAGAAATTTTAATTTTTCACATTTTTCCATGAAAAGTGCCAATACCCCCCCTTTGGGTTCTAGGTGAAAATCTGACTCGACCCGAAACAAACAAAAATGTTTCCATGGTGTGTATTGTTGTTCATTTTCTTCAAAAAAACAAAATAAAACCCAGAATAAATCATTAAAGACAAGAAATGAGCATAAAAGATGCCTCAGCGCAAGTGTTAATGTTAGTAAAAGAGCCAAAATTTCCAAAAATATTGCGAAAAACAACAATTTTCCATTATAGAGTGAATGTTTGAGGTGTATAGAAGGCATTTATTTCATTTTTAGAAATTTTAATTTTTCACATTTTTCCATGAAAAGTGCCAATACCCCCCCCTTTGGGTTCTAGGTGAAAATCTCACTCGACACGAAGCAAACAAAAATGTTTCCATGGTGTGTATTGTTGTTGATTTTCATCAAATAAACAAAATAAAACCCAGAATAAATCATTAAAGACAAGAAATGAGCATAAAAGATGCCTCAGCGCAAGTGTTAATGTTAGTAAAAGAGCCCAAAGTTCCAAAAATATTGCGAAAAACAACAATCTTCCATAATAGAGTGAATGTTTGAGGTGTATAGAAGGCATTTATTTCATTTTTAGAAATTTTAATTTTCACATTTTTCCATGAAAAGTGCCAATACCCTTTGGGTTCTAGGTGAAAATCTGACTCGACCCGAATCAAACATAAATGTTTCGATGGTGTGTATTGTTGTTAATTTTCTTCAAAAAAACAAAATAAAACCCAGAATAAATCATTAAAGACAAGAAATGAGCATAAAAGATGCCTCAGCGCAAGTGTTAATTTTAGTAAAAGAGCCCAAAGTTCCAAAAATATTGCGAAAAATATCAATCTTCCATTATAGAGTGAATGTTTGAGGTGTATATAAGGCATTTATTTCATTTTTAGAAATTTTAATTTTTCACATTTTTCCATGAAAAGTGCCAATACCCCCCCTTTGGGTTCTAGGTGAAAATCTCACTCGACACGAATCAAACAAAAATGTTTCCATGGTGTGTATTGTTGTTAATTTTCTTCAAAAAAACAAAATAAAACTCAGAATAAATCATTAAAGACAAGAAATGAGCATAAAAGATGCCTCAGCGCAAGTGTTAATGTTAGTAAAAGAGCCCAAATTTCCAAAAATATTGCGAAAAACAACAATTTTCCATTATAGAGTGAATGTTTGAGGTGTATAGAAGGCATTTATTTCATTTTTAGAAATTTTAATTTTTCACATTTTTCCATGAAAAGTGCCAATACCCCCCCCCTTTGGGTTCTAGGTGAAAATCTCACTCGACACGATTCAAACAAAAATGTTTCCATGGTGCGTATTGTTGTTCATTTTCATCAAATAAACAAAATAAAACCCAGAATAAATCATTAAAGACAAGAAATGAGCATAAAAGATGCCTCAGCGCAGGTGTTAATGTTAGTAAAAGAGCCCAAATTTCCAAAAATATTGCGAAAAACAACAATCTTCCATTATAGAGGGAATGTTTGAGGTGTATAGAAGGCATTTATTTCATTTTTAGAAATTTTAATTTTTCACATTTTTCCATGAAAAGTGCCAATACCCCCCCCTTTGGGTTCTAGGTGAAAATCTCACTCGACACGAAGCAAACAAAAATGTTTCCATGGTGTGTATTGTTGTTGATTTTCATCAAATAAACAAAATAAAACCCAGAATAAATCATTAAAGACAAGAAATGAGCATAAAAGATGCCTCAGCGCAAGTGTTAATGTTAGTAAAAGAGCCCAAAGTTCCAAAAATATTGCGAAAAATATCAATCTTCCATTATAGAGTGAATGTTTGGGGTGTATATAAGGCATTTATTTCATTTTTAGAAATTTTAATTTTTCACATTTTCCATGAAAAGTGCCCATACCCCCCCCTTTGGGTTATAGGTGAAAATCTATCTCGACACGAATCAAACACAAATGTTTCCATGGTGTGTATTGTTGTTCATTTTCATCAAATAAACAAAATTAAGCCCAGAATAAATCATTAAAGACAAGAAATGAGCATAAAAGATGCCTCAGCGCAAGTGTTAATGTTAGTAAAAGAGCCCAAATTTCCAAAAATATTGCGAAAAACAACAATTTTCCATTATAGAGTGAATGTTTGAGGTGTATAGAAGGCATTTATTTCATTTTTAGAAATTTTAATTTTTCACATTTTTCCATGAAAAGTGCCAATACCCCCCCCCCTTTGGGTTCTAGGTAAAAATCTCACTCGACACGAATCAAACAAAAATGTTTCACTAGTGAGTATTGTTGTTCATTTTCATCAAATAAACAAAATAAAACCCAGAATAAATCATTAAAGACAAGAAATGAGCAAAAAAGATTCCTCAGCGCAAGTGTTAATTTTAGTAAAAGAGCCCAAATTTCCAAAAATATTGCGAAAAACAACAATCTTCCATAATAGAGTGAATGTTTGAGGTGTATAGAAGGCATTTATTTCATTTTTAGAAATTTTAATTTTTCACATTTTTCCATGAAAAGTGCCAATACCTCCCCCTTTGGGTTCTAGGTGAAAATCTAACTCGACACGAATCAAACAAAAATGATTCCATGGTGTGTATTGTTGTTCATTTTCTTCAAATAAACAAAATACAACCCAGAATAAATCATTAAAGACAAGAAATGAGCATAAAAGATGCCTCAGCGCAGGTGTTAATGTTAGTAAAAGAGCCCAAATTTCCAAAAATATTGCGAAAAACAACAATCTTCCATTATAGAGTGAATGTTTGAGGTGTATAGAAGGCATTTATTTCATTTTTAGAAATTTTAATTTTTCACGTTTTTCCATGAAAAGTGCCAATCCCCCCCCTTTGGGTTCTAGGTGAAAATCTCACTCGACACGAATCAAACAAAAATGTTTCACTAGTGAGTATTGTTGTTCATTTTCATCAAATAAACAAAATAAAACCCAGAATAAATCATTAAAGACAAGAAATGAGCATAAAAGATGCCTCAACGCAAGTGTTAATGTTAGTAAAAGAGCCCAAATTTCCAAAAATATTGCGATAAACAACAATCTTCCATAATAGAGTGAATTTTTGAGGTGTATAGAAGGCATTTATTTCATTTTTAGAAATTTTAATTTTTCACATTTTTCCATGAAAAGTGCCAATACCCCCCCTTTGGGTTCTAGGTGAAAATCTGACTCGACCCGAAACAAACAAAAATGTTTCCATCGTGTGTATTGTTGTTCATTTTCTTCAAAAAAACAAAATAAAACCCAGAATAAATCATTAAAGACAAGAAATGAGCATAAAAGATGCCTCAGCGCAAGTGTTAATGTTAGTAAAAGAGCCAAAATTTCCAAAAATATTGCGAAAAACAACAATTTTCCATTATAGAGTGAATGTTTGAGGTGTATAGAAGGCATTTATTTCATTTTTAGAAATTTTAATTTTTCACATTTTTCCATGAAAAGTGCCAATACCCCCCCCTTTGGGTTCTAGGTGAAAATCTCACTCGACACGAAGCAAACAAAAATGTTTCCATGGTGTGTATTGTTGTTGATTTTCATCAAATAAACAAAATAAAACCCAGAATAAATCATTAAAGACAAGAAATGAGCATAAAAGATGCCTCAGCGCAAGTGTTAATGTTAGTAAAAGAGCCCAAAGTTCCAAAAATATTGCGAAAAATATCAATCTTCCATTATAGAGTGAATGTTTGGGGTGTATATAAGGCATTTATTTCATTTTTAGAAATTTTAATTTTTCACATTTTTCCATGAAAAGTGCCAATACCCCCCTTTGGGTTATAGGTGAAAATCTCACTCGACACGAATCAAACAAAAATGTTTCCATGGTGTGTATTGTAGTTCAATTTCATCAAATAAACAAAATAAAGCCCAGAATAAATCATTAAAGACAAGAAATGAGCATAAAAGAGGCTTCAGCGCAGGTGTAAATGTTACTAAAAGAGACCAAATTTCTGATAATATTGCGAAAAACAACAATCTTCCATTATAGAGTGAATGTTTGAGGTGTATAGAAGGCATTTATTTCATTTTTAGAAATTTTAATTTTTTACAATTTTCCATGAAAAGTGCCAATTCCCCCCTTGGGTTCCAAGTGAAAGTCTCACTCGACACGAATGAAACAAAAATGTTTCCTTGGTTTGAATTGTTGTTCATTTTCATCAAATAAACAAAATAAAACCCAGAATAAATCATTAAAGACAAGAAATGAGCATAAAAGATGCCTCAGCGCGAGTGTTAATGTTAGTAAAAGAGCCCAAATTTCCAAAAATATTGCGAAAAAAACAATCTTCCATAATAGAGTGAATGTTTGAGGTGTATAGAAGGCATTTATTTCATTTTTAGAAATTTTAATTTTTCACATTTTTCCATGAAAAGTGCCAATACCCCCCCCCTTTGGGTTCTAGGTGAAAATCTCACTCGACACGAATCAAACAAAAATGTTTCCATGGTGTGTATTGTTGTTCATTTTCATCAATTAAACAAAATAAAACCCAGAATAAATTATTAAAGACAAGAAATGAGCATAAAAGATGCCTCAGCGCAGGTGTTAATGTTAGTAAAAGAGCCCAAATTTCCAAAAATATTGCGAAAAACAACAATCTTCCATTATAGAGGGAATGTTTGAGGTGTATAGAAGGAATTTATTTCATTTTTAGAAATTTTAATTTTTCACATTTTTCCATGAAAAGTGCCAATACCCCCCCTTTGGGTTCTAGGTGAAAATCTCACTCGACACGAATCAAACAAAAATGTTTCCATGGTGTGTATTGTTGTTCATTTTCATCAAATAAACAAAATAAAACCCAGAATAAATCATTAAAGACAAGAAATGAGCATAAAAAATGCCTCAGTGCAAGTGTTAATGTTAGTAAAAGAGCCCAAATTTCCAAAAATATTGCGAAAAACAACAATCTTCCATTATAGAGTGAATGTTTGAGGTGTATAGAAGGCATTTATTTCATTTTTAGAAATTTTAATTTTAACAATTTTCCATGAAAAGTGCCAATACCCCCCCTTTGGGTTCTAGGTAAAAATCTCACTCGAAACGAATCAAACAAAAATGTTTCCATGGTGTGTATTGTTGTTCATTTTCTTCAAATAAACAAAATAAAACCGAGAATAAATCATTAAAGACAAGAAATGAGCATAAAAGATGCCTCAGCCCAAGTGTTAATGTTAGTAAAAGAGCCCAAATTTCCAAAAATATTGCAAAAAACAACAATATTCCATAATAGAGTGAATGTTTGAGGTGTATAGAAGGCATTTATTTCATTTTTAGAAATTTTAATTTTTCACATTTTTCCATGAAAAGTGCCAATACCCCCCCCTTTGGGTTCTAGGTGAAAATCTCACTCGACACGAATCAAACAAAAATGTTTCCATGGTGTGTATTGTTGTTCATTTTCATCAAATAAACAAAATAAAACCCAGAATAAATCATTAAAGACAAGAAATGAGCATAAAAGATGCATCAGCGCAGGTGTTAATGTTAGTAAAAGAGCCCAAATTTCCAAAAATATTGCGAAAAACAACAATCTTCCATTATAGAGGGAATGTTTGAGGTGTATAGAAGGAATTTATTTAATTTTTAGAAATTTTAATTTTTCACATTTTTCCATGAAAAGTGCCAATACCCCCCCTTTGGGTTCTAGGTGAAAATCTCACTCGACACGAATCAAACAAAAATGTTTCCATGGTGTGTATTGTTGTTCATTTTCATCAAATAAACAAAATAAAACCCAGAATAAATCATTAAAGACAAGAAATGAGCATAAAAGATGCCTCAGTGCAAGTGTTAATGTTAGTAAAAGAGCCCAAATTTCCAAAAATATTGCGAAAAACAACAATCTTCCATAATAGAGTGAATGTTTGAGGTGTATAGAAGGCATTTATTTCATTTTTAGAAATTTTAATTTTCACATTTTTCCATGAAAAGTGCCAATACCCCCCCCTTTGGGATATAGGTGAAAATCTAACTCGACACGAATCAAACACAAATGTTGCCATGGTGTGTATTGTTGTTCATTTTCATCAGATTAACAATATTAAACCCAGAATAAATCATTATAGACAAGAAATGAGCATAAAAGATGCCTCAGCGCAAGTGTTAATGTTAGTAAAAGAGCCCAAATTTCCAAAAATATTGCGAAAAACAACAATCTTCCATTATAGAGTGAATGTTTGAGGTGTATAGAAGGCATTTTTTTCATTTTTAGAAATTTTAATTTTTCACATTTTCCATGAAAAGTGCCCATACCCCCCCCTTTGGGTTATAGGTGAAAATCTATCTCGACACGAATCAAACACAAATGTTTCCATGGTGTGTATTGTTGTTCATTTTCATCAAATAAACAAAATTAAGCCCAGAATAAATCATTAAAGACAAGAAATGAGCATAAAAGATGCCTCAGTGTAGTGTTAATGTTAGTAAAAGAGCCCAAATTTCCAAAAATTTTGCGAAAAATATCAATCTTCCATTTTAGAGTGAATGTTTGAGGTGTATAGAAGGCATTTATTTCATTTTTAGAAATTTTAATTTTTCACATTTTTCCATGAAAAGTGCCAATACCCCCCCCCTTTGGGTTCTAGGTGAAAATCTCACTCGACACGAATCAAACAAAAATGTTTCCATGGTGTGTATTGTTGTTCATTTTCATCAAATAAACAAAATAAAACCCAGAATAAATCATTAAAGACAAGAAATGAGCATAAAAGATGCCTCAGCGCGAGTGTTAATGTTAGTAAAAGAGCCCAAATTTCCAAAAATATTGCGAAAAACAACAATCTTCCATAATAGAGTGAATGTTTGAGGTGTATAGAAGGCATTTATTTCATTTTTAGAAATTTTAATTTTCACATTTTTCCATGAAAAGTGCCAATACCCTTTGGGTTCTAGTTGAAAATCTGACTCGACCCGAATCAAACATAAATGTTTCCATGGTGTGTATTGTTGTTCATTTTCTTCAAAAAAACAAAATAAAACCCAGAATAAATCATTAAAGACAAGAAATGAGCATAAAAGATGCCTCAGCGCAAGTGTTAATTTTAGTAAAAGAGCCCAAAGTTCCAAAAATATTGCGAAAAATATCAATCTTCCATTATAGAGTGAATGTTTGAGGTGTATAGAAGGCATTTATTTCATTTTTAGAAATTTTAATTTTTCACATTTTTCCATGAAAAGTGCCAATACCCCCCCCCCTTTGGGTTCTAGGTGAAAATCTCACTCGACACGAATCAAACAAAAATGTTTCCATGGTGTGTATTGTTGTTCATTTTCATCAATTAAACAAAATAAAACCCAGAATAAATCATTAAAGACAAGAAATGAGCATAAAAGATGCCTCAGCGCAGGTGTTAATGTTAGTAAAAGAGCCCAAATTTCCAAAAATATTGCGAAAAACAACAATCTTCCATTATAGAGGGAATGTTTGAGGTGTATAGAAGGAATTTATTTCATTTTTAGAAATTTTAATTTTTCACATTTTTCCATGAAAAGTGCCAATACCCCCCCTTTGGGTTCTAGGTGAAAATCTCACTCGACTCGAATCAAACAAAAATGTTTCCATGGTGTGTATTGTTGTTCATTTTCATCAAATAAACAAAATAAAACCCAGAATAAATCATTAAAGACAAAAAATGAGCATAAAAGATGCCTCAGCGCAAGTGTTAATGTTAGTAAAAGAGCCCAAATTTCCAAAAATATTGCAAAAAACAACAATATTCCATAATAGAGTGAATGTTTGAGGTGTATAGAAGGCATTTATTTCATTTTTAGAAATTTTAATTTTTCACATTTTTCCATGAAAAGTGCCAATACCCCCCTTGGGTTCCAGGTGAAAGTCTCACTCGACACGAATCAAACAAAAATGTTTCACTAAAGAGTATTGTTGTTCATTTTCATCAAATAAACAAAATAAAACCCAGAATAAATCATTAAAGACAAGAAATGAGCATAAAAGATGCCTCAGCGCAAGTGTTAATGTTAGTAAAAGAGCCCAAATTTCCAAAAATATTGCGAAAAACAACAGTTTTCCATTATAGAGTGAATGTTTGAGGTGTATAGAAGGCATTTATTTCATTTTTAGAAATTATAATTTTTCACATTTTTCCATGAAAAGTGCCAATACCCCCCCCTTTGGGTTCTAGGTGAAAATCTCACTCGACACGAATCAAACAAAAATGTTTCCATGGTGTGTATTGTTGTTCATTTTCATCAAATAAACAAAATAAAACCCAGAATAAATCATTAAAGACAAGAAATGAGCATAAAAGATGCCTCAGCGCAGGTGTTAATGTTAGTAAAAGAGCCCAAATTTCCAAAAATATTGCGAAAAACAACAATCTTCCATAATAGAGTGAATGTTTGAGGTGTATAGAAGGCATTTATTTCATTTTTAGAAATTTTAATTTTCACATTTTTCCATGAAAAGTGCCAATACCCCCCCCTTTGGGATATAGGTGAAAATCTAACTCGACACGAATCAAACAAAAATGTTTCCATGGTGTGTATTGTTGTTCATTTTCTTCAAATAAACAAAATAAAACCCAGAATAAATCATTGAAGACAAGAAATGACCATAAAAGATGTCTCAGCGCAAGTGTTAATGTTAGTAAAAGAGCCCAAATTTCCAAAAATAATGCGAAAAACAACAATTTTCCATTATAGAGTGAATGTTTGAGGTGTATAGAAGGCATTTATTTCATTTTTAGAAATTTTAAATTTTCACATTTTTCCATGAAAAGTGCCAATACCCCCCCCTTTGGGTTATAGGTGAAAGTCTCACTTGACACGAATCAAACAAAAATGATTCCATGGTGTGTATTGTTGTTCATTTTCATCAGATTAACAATATTAAACCCAGAATAAATCATTATAGACAAGAAATGAGCATAAAAGATGCCTCAGCGCAAGTGTTAATGTTAGTAAAAGAGCCCAAATTTCCAAAAATATTGCGAAAAACAACAATCTTCCATAATAGAGTGAATGTTTGAGGTGTATAGAAGGCATTTATTTCATTTTTAGAAATTTTAATTTTCACATTTTTCCATGAAAAGTGCCAATACCCCCCCTTTGGGATATAGGTGAAAATCTAACTCGACACGAATCAAACACAAATGTTGCCATGGTGTGTATTGTTGTTCATTTCATCAAATAAACAAAATAAAACCGAGAATAAATCATTAAAGACAAGAAATGAGCATAAAAGATGTCTCAGCGCAAGTGTTAATGTTAGTAAAAGAGCCCAAATTTCCAAAAATATTGCGAAAAACAACAATTTTCCATTATAGAGTGAATGTTTGAGGTGTATAGAAGGCATTTATTTCATTTTAGAAATTTTAAATTTTCACAT
Organism: Hetaerina americana; assembly: GCF_022747635.1. NCBI lineage: Eukaryota > Metazoa > Arthropoda > Insecta > Odonata > Calopterygidae > Hetaerina > Hetaerina americana. Next base: position 27,024 of record NW_027286396.1, read on the forward strand.
TTTTCCATGAAAAGTGCCAATACCCCCCCCTTTGGTTATAGGTGAAAGTCTCACTTGACACGAATCAAACAAAAATGATTCCATGGTGTGTATTGTTGTTCATTTTCATCAGATTAACAATATTAAACCCAGAATAAATCATTATAGACAAGAAATGAGCATAAAAGATGCCTCAG